>NC_084520.1:16386811-16574311 GCF_024500385.1 Phyllopteryx taeniolatus | reverse complement strand
GTACGACCGGGTACACTCGTTACCGTGGCGACGGCAACAAGAGTGGAGCGAGCCAACCGTATTATAAGGACAAAATGGGGAAAAACCTGCGTTGGTGGTCACCGGTGCTCAGGACAGGAGAGGCGCTTGAGGTATATTCCCGTACTTTTAATACGATACGGCTCACAAGCAGGCAATAAAATGTTATGTAGCCTAGCAAGCTAGTGGTAGCACGAATATAATTGTTTGAGCAATTAAGTACACAAGTATATACAGTATATGAACAGGTCATTTAAATAGACACATTCCTCCATCTTGTGATCGGATCGGTGATCGGTTATCGTTTTTTTAAACTCGCTGATCGGCCCCGAAAATCCTGATTGTGTAAAGCCTAATAACAAAATGATTGTATTTACTCCGGTCCAATTACGATGTGATAGGATTCACTCCAGTTATGATGCATTGTGTGTCCCCTGATTACAAGGCATTTGAGTCAATGTATATGATTCATCCGATTATGATATGATTCAGTCCAGTTACGATGCAAGACGATTCCCTTCAATGATGATACGATGTACTTCAGTTCGGATAAACTGTGAGTAACTCCAATTATGATACAATTCAGTTTGATTACGATGCATTGTCAGTCACTTCAATTACGATATGATTCTGGCCAATTATAAGATGGTATGATTCAGTCGAATTACGGTGCAATATTATTCATTCCAATTACGATCCGATTTACTCCTGTTACAATACATTGCGAGTCACTCCAATTACGATGGAATTTAGTCCATTCACAATCCAAATTCGTAATACCAATTGACTTCAATTCCTTTTTCTTTAACGTGGCTATTTTGCTACCTGCTGCCCCATTTATTTTGTTTCAATATGCTGCAAAGAGTCAAAATGGAGACAATTGTTGTTCCTTTCTTTAAACTGGATGTATCAGCTTGTTGTTCTCCTGTATTTTTGTATTTACTTATGCCCAATCATACCAATTATCAGCATTATAGACAAAATATTGCGATATTGAATTGTGCCTTACTCCGCTTCTTTGAGCGTTCTGGGTAATGGTCACACACATAAAAGACTCACACTTATAAATCAATTTGTACGTTCCCATCGACCAAGAATATCAAAGAGGACACTCAGTATTGAGTCCAAGTTTTTAAGAGGAATTGTAATTTGTGCCCTCAGTAAAGGTTAGTAATGTTCTCCAGAGAGTCACAGTCTGTCTTTACTCAAGCAGACACAGCAGAGATGAAGAGTAAGAACACCGGAGGGAGCCAGGACATTACTTCCCCGGGCCCGAATCTCACAGATTTAACATGAAACACTGTACTGACTCATTTAATAACACCTCGCAAGCTTCCGTGTCACGAACTTGTCCAAAGTCATCATGTTGTTCTCTTGATGTGTCTTTCACATCAGCGCCGTAATCTGGCTTGCGTCGAATTGTCGTGCCAACACTTTCAAACTTCGTTCACCTCAGGGTAGAACGTGATTATTTTTTGCACGCGAGACTTACACACGAAAGTCTGACACCCCCAGCCCCACATTTCCTTTCAAGCCTTAGCTTTTTTTTTTAGTTCAGTCAGTGCTTGTTGAGAGGGAAAACAATGCTCACTCTAACCCCAATGCCAACTTCTAGCCCTGGCTCCCAATGGCAAAAGCAAACCCGTAGCTCCTAAACCTAAGCGCTAACTGTAATCCCAAGCACTAGCTCCTAAACGAAACCCCTACCCATAGCTCAGAATGCCAAGTGCTTAACCTAACATTTACCCTTAGCCCCTAATACCAACCCCTAATCCTAGCCCCTTACGCCATGCCCAGCCACTGGAATAAGCACTAACTCACCGCACTGAAATCCTGGTCCACTCATTTGTCACATCCCGTATCGATTATTGCAATGCCCTCCTCTCTGCTCTCCCTGCCAAACTCAGTAACATACTCCAAAGCTTCCATAACTCGGTTGCCCAGATCATCACCTGCACCAAATCATTTAACCACAATAACATCTGTTCTCATCCAACTTTACTGGCTCCCCGTACAATGCTGCATCCTCGACAAAAACCTTCTCCTCACCTACAAAGGTCTCCAAAACTCAGCCCCCTACTTACCTCAGCGAGCTGCTGCAGGAATACTTGTACACTCCCTCTTACACCGTCCGTTCAACCTCTGTTGCTCTCCTCACCACCCCCACCTTTCGCCTCAGCACCATGGGTGTCCGAGCCTTCAGCTGACTCCCTCACATTAAAAACCCAAATCAAAACTCATCCCTTCAAGCTCCCATAGTCATTCTAACCGGACACTTGCACTAACTTCCTTGTTGTGTTTCTGTGGTTGTCTGTTTTTGTTGTTGTTGTTGTTTTTCTTCATTGGTGCGGTTTTACTGTTTCTGCTGTTTTATTGATGCTTTTATTAATGTTTTACTTGCATTTGAACCCATACTTTGTAAGGTGGGTGATTTGAAAGATGCCTCTAAATAAAAAGAGTTATTATTAACTAGAGCGCCTAACCCCAAGCCCTAGCCACTTAACCAAACCCCAAATCCCACATTCTAATAACCCTCGACCCTGAACCTGAGAGCTAAGACTTACCTCTAAACTTATACCCAAACCCTAGCCTTCAAACAAAACCCCTAATCCTAGCCCCTGAACCTAAATGCCCTGCCTCTAAATGTAATCTCAAGACCTAGCTCCTAAACAAAACCCCTAAGGCCAAACCTCAACCTCAAAGCCAAATCCCCAACCATACCTCCTAACTTTAGCCCTATCCCATAAAGTCCTGAAACCAAACTTATAATGCTGGCCTACATCCCCAACCCCTAATGACAACCCTTTAACCCTTGCACCTAAAAATACCTACTGACCCTAGTCCCTAAACCAAATCCCGAACCCTAGCTCTTCATGCTAACCCAAACCGGTGTCACCTTAACAACATCTAACACTAACCTCCATCTGTTCAAGCATTCTTTTTTTCCAGTCAGTTCAGTCTGGGGCTTATTGCGAGGGGGGGGGGGGGGGAGAAGATTGAAATGACTATTTAGATGCAAAAGGCTGATTGAGTGAAACAACAGCGTCCACTAAAACTAGCTTCATTGATCACCTCTCAACGCCTGCTCTCTTCATTCTTCTGATGCTTTTTCACTATTTGGAGTCAAACGTCAGCCCAGTACGGAGCAATTCTCAGTACAGATGCCCAGATTGTGTCTCAGTCACTTTGTCTGGTAAAATGTTTCGAGAACACTAGCCTGTCCCTAACCTTAATGTTCCTCCACCTGCTCGTTCCACCTCAAGAAGAAATGACAGCGCATTTGTAGCCGCGTGTCTGTGAAGGGATTGTGCCACTGACCTGTAAATAATGCAAGCGCTGTTCCGGCATGTGTCGCAGTTGGCCATGTCCTGTCCGGTACGATAGGAGAGCCTGCGGGGGAGGGAGGGAGGAAGATGAGAGTTGTGAATGTGTCATTATTACAGGCCTTAATAAGCCGCTCCCGCTTTCTCACCGGTGTACGTCTGCTGCTCGTTAGCGCGCTGAGCGTCCGGCGAGCGAGAGTCGGCGCATTAGCCACGCTCCACTGATTGGGAGTGGAGGTGACTCTGTGGGCTGCGCTAAGAGGTAGCTTAATCAAAGCCTGACCACCCCATTGACAACATTAGCTCACAATTACACCCAACTCAGAAATGCACAGAAGTTAATTGTTTTTCACACTGTCAATTAATCTTTTTATTATTGTTCTTTATTAGAGGGGGGTTTAAATGTCAGGCCACAATTTGCCAAAGGCCCATTTGCTATGTTACTACTTTCTGTTTGGGCAATTCAATTCACTGTTTCAGTTCAAGATGTGTGATCGAGCGTCAACAACTCCTTCAACTGGCTGGAATTGACTTTCTATTGAAACCAAACTATTTGCTTGCAAGCAGCAGAGGTGCTGTTGATTTCGTCTCATCTCATTTTCTGTCTACAGACGATGTCATGAGCTATCATGTGACGTTAGGGTATGCCCAGTTAATTCAACACTTGCTACTGGAAACAGGATTTCAGAACATTCACTGAAAGAAGGCCCCCATCCCATTTGAAAATATATATCATAAAAATAAATAGTAACTCTGTCCCCACACAGTGGTACCTTGACTAACAACTTTAGTTTGTTCCATGACTAAGATTGCAATATACATCATTTCCCCCCATTGAAATTCATTGAAATGCTGTTAATCTGTTCCAGCCCCCACCCCCACACATAACAAATTTTTTTTGTTACATGTTCTAACAAAGAAAATAGCACTGTATTGGAAAATATGAATATAAAAAAACTCAATTTTAGCTCACAGCGCTTTTAACTTTGAAAAATTGTAAAGTGGAGCGCTCAAAAGTGGTGGGACCACTGTTGTTGATCAAAGAAATGCAAAACTTTTATGCTCCGAGCACATAATATCAGAAACAACATGATGATGGCTGATGGGATACATTGGGGACCTCTATGACCATAGGTTGCGAGTTTTTCTGTTGCCGGAAGGCACTACCTCTTGGATAATGACTGTCGAAAATGTACTTTATTTCATTTATTTTTCATTAGTTTCATTTTATAAATTGAATTTAGGCAAATGTTTCGAAATACTACCCAAAGGATTAAATCCTCTCACCAAAGCATCTGGTCGAGTCAAGAGTTATAGTAAGTTCTTGAGTCATCCGAAAGCAGACGTTTTGCCGTGGATAGCTGCCACGTGGCTTGCTTCTTACTTGTCAGTCCCTCTCGAAATTTCCTTCCATCTTTATTGAGTTTCCAAACTGGCATTCCCGTCGTATCAATATCCCATTACGTTCTATCCTGGGTGTCCTCCATGCACTGGGATTATTCAGTCATTGGGCAGCCCTCTGGGATAGACAAGTAGCCTGTGTTACTCATAATATTGAAAATGTGCAAATATGGATATTTATTAGGCCCTCTTGTTCCGACAAACGAATTGCCGTATTTTGAAGCCTCGACTTGCCCGAAAACTCACCAGTTTTTCAATTGTGTGTATCCTTGTGAAAAAGCGTGAGTAATTGATGAGCATCCAAAAAGGTTTGGCGTTGCAGTTCAAGATGGCAGTGAAGCTGATTTTTTTTTATGTCTATGGTTTGACTGAACGAAGCTCCTCCCCTCAGTTCAGCTGTTACTCGGTGAAATAGTGAACTGCGACTGTGCAGGGCATCAAGAATCGTTTTTGTCAACCCCTTCGCATATGTATTGCATGGAGGCTGACTATCTTCTGGCATTTGTGAGCTACCATTCTAGCCGAGGCCTCAAGTTCTCAATTGCCAACTCCACGTTTCTTGTTCTTTGGACCTCATAAACAACATTTTTTGATGCGTATGAAGCTCTTTGAGTACACTACAGGCTCTTTTCATCCTAAACCCACAAAGCACTTGTATTCTTCCCCACACTAGTACCCAGCCACAAAGATAGCTACCATTTTATGTGGGTTTAATGGGATGTTTCACTCGGAGCAGATGTAATATTCTGTTTTGAGCACTGCAGAAGGGGCTTACCTCCATTTTGTGTGTGTGTGTGTGTGTGTGTGTGTGTGTGTGTGTGCGAGGGAACCGAAGGTGTCTGAAAACTCTTAAATGGAATGTTCGACATTGCTGTTTGATGACCCCATCATCTTTTGCCGCTTTATTACCACGTCCGACGGATGTGTTAGCATTCACATTTAGCTCATCGTGTCTCCTAATCATTCTCGCTCCAAGGTGCTGCGCCAGTCAAAAAAGAAAAATTAAACACCTATCGTAAATTCCCCGCTCCTTATCTAATCCTTTTCCCGCCATATGCTCTGACAGATATTTCAGAGGTGTGGATGCCAGCGCGGTTATTTAACGCCGTCGCGGTCGGAGAACACGATGAGCTGAGGTGATGCGTTGCAATATTTTTGAGCATTAATTACAGGCGATATGTTGTGGAAAAGTGAGGGGTTTTTTTTTTTTATTGCTTGTTCACATATTTGGATCTCTGGAGCGCAAGTATATTTTAAGTTGTAGTTTTCTCCACCCATGGCTCGGCAGCTCCTTGGACGAAGGATTCAAACTGCACAAAACCATCATTTCAGAGGCAAACCTTAAGCAGAGCTGCAGAGTGGTTGGCTGCGCAGATTAGTTTTTAATAAACAACTCTTGAAAAGGGGGTTGAATAATGATGGAATAAGTAGAGAAATGTGGAGGACTTGCTGTACATTTGGAAAATGTCTCCATGTCATTGAAAAAGAGATTTTATGTGGGGAAAATTGGGAATTGAAATAATCCCTGAATGAGCTGAATGCTCGTCAACATTCACGCCATTCTGATTTTACTACTGCATTAGCGTAGGTAGTGACAGACGACGCCATGTTCCACGTTAAAATTCAAGTAATATCTTCGAAGGACCAGAAGAGCCACGCGTTACCCTGGATTCAGTCTTTCGTCGTCAAGGTAACACAGTGTGCGCTGTAGTTCTTGTTCCTTGGGTTATCTTTACCGAAGCAGACATTTTATTGTGACCTCCTGGTTGTCATTTCTGGGAAAAAATGGCACAATAGGTCCTCTTTAAAGACTAAGTAAGGTCGACTTTTTTTTTTTTTGTTGTAATATCAGCAATCAGGATACATCGAAATCCACGGGAACGCCCATTTCAACCCTGTCTCACACTGAGCTCATAAGACAAAATAAAGCCTGTGTTTAGCAGGCCTCCCCAGTGGGAGACTGAAAGCAAAGGTACCATTAGCCGTATATTTAGCATCCTGATTTTTCCACCATTAAAGGTCACCGCGCGGCTGGGCGTGAAGGCGTCATTAGACAGGACAGCTACGGGGCTCTGTGCTTTATTAAGTTGGTCTCGTCTTCATTGATGGCAAATTTGAACAAAGAGTGCAGGATTTCGAGAGCGCTTACGCTACATAACCACTGTCCAGTCAGTTTTTAATCAGATGTAATTATAGACACAGCTCGCCCGTAACCTGCAGGCACTTCTGTTTGCTTAGCAGCTGGATATTTGTGTAAGTAGTCTGGAGCAAATGTCACGCGACTAAAGTCTTTTTGCGCAACTTGCAGAAAAGCTAACATCGGAGACAAGACAAAGGTTCACCGCTGCTAAATGTTGCTTTGCGTGTCAAGGTCAATGGCCAGATTCAACACTGTTTACCCATTTTCTCTCACAAAACGTCCCAGAGATGAGAGATCGTACGCCGGTCAAAACGTTAAATCATTTGATTGCCCGGCCCCTCGCAATTCACTCCCATTTTGTTGGCCCTCTTTTCGTTCTTTCTTTTCCGATAAACAATCCTCTATTGTCCAGCAGCCTCGATGCTATCTGCCATTTATTAACTCGGTAGCCATTGGACAATAAATGGGTTTTTCAGATCTATGTGGGCAGACTTCAACAAGCCATCACTCGCACTTCCAGGTGGCAATAACTCGGATGACTCTATCAGTAAACAATTCCTTACACGTCAATTGACCCAAATTTGGGAAATGCCTTGATTTGATTTTGGCCTTCTTCTCTCTTGCTGTACTTTGAATGTGCAAAGTGTCAGTTGTAAAGATGTTAAGTGAGGTAAATTGCTTGGAAATGGAGACAGAATGCCGGCCTCAATTTACATTTCACTAGGTAAGTTGATTCCAAAATTGACATGGTGGAAATTCAGACGAACTGGAGTTAATGAGCTTTCAGGGAGTGGCTAATTAATTGATTTTTCTGTTTCCGAGCGTAATGGCGCAGACATGCTCTTTTGACGGTAAAATGGATTGCGTGCTGTAGAGTTGATGTTAGGAAGCAGGTCAGCCATTATGTTTTGCTAATTTACGCAAAGGCAACCCAACCGGACATTTTGTACGTAGCTGTGAGAAAATGCCTTCCACAAACCTGATGATGGATCAGGCTTGCAGTCTACTAGATCTTGCGATCGTGTCTGTACGACCGTTTACAACATCCACTCGATTTATCCTCCTCACGCAAACATTCTCATCGATTAATTTATATTTTTCTTACTGGAAATCAGGGAAGATTTGGGGTCTGTCTCGCGACGCAACCCCAAACAAAAAAGTTCAGGTCAGTGGTAGCGTTCTGCCACCAGGAAGTGCTGTACCCTGTTGCCTATTGTTTTGCAACCATTATGAAAAGATCTAAATTGATTGGTGTTAATTCATTCAACGTCATGATTTTCTCACTGGTCCATTGTAGCAAACAAAGTGTGAAGCTCATGGTGGCCCACTTACCCCTCTCTGTGGGCCTCCCCCTTCTCCAGTTCCTGGATCACCCCCAGCAGCACCTTGATGGTCTCCTGGCTGGAGCTGATGAGGTTCTCCATGGCTCGAAGCTGTGCTTTAACATCCCCGCCCTGATTCATAGGCACGATTTGCTTACAGGCCTCCTGGTCCGCCGCCCCCTGGGGGTCGACCACGGCGTGGCACTGCGGCCGCGCGGCGCAGCCTTGACCGGCCCGCGGCAAGATCTCGCTCTGCAGCCCGTTGAACTGCAGGCTTTTCTTGCGCTTGTGCCGTGCCGACAGACTATCCAGACACTCCACTTGCGTGAGGGAGTTCCACGCAATGGGCCCCGTCACCTTAGAGGCCCCGTCCGGCAGTGTTCGCGATCGGGACAAGCCCTCCTCCAGATCGAGCGGCTGCCTGTCTCTGTGTGGTAATCCCGCGCCGGCTTTGGAAGTTACACCGCAGAGCTCGTAGTCCGAGTTGGCGGGGCAGCTCGGCAGCAACGCTTCCTCGCACGGGCCGTCAGGTGCGGTGTGCTGCTCCACAGTGGCCGCGCGCTCATTAGTATGGAGCAGCGCTTTGGTCCGCCAAACTCGACTGCCCCCGCGGGCTCCCCCCTCCTCTGCCTCGTTGTCAAAACACCGCTGCGCCACTGGCGTCACCTCCACGACAAAGCCGTTATTCTGTCCTCTGTACGTTTCCACGGCCGCCACGTGCTTAAACGTGTGCCCTTTCTTTCGCTCGAAGGGGAACGTCTGGTAGCGCTTCTTCAGGTCGGGGGACGTCTGCACCCCGGTGCTGCGCGTGACATTGGGGATGGATCGGCGGGCAGGCACGGTCATGTACTTGCGGTACGCCGCCTTGTAAGAGAGAGGAGTCCCGTCCTTTGCCAGCTCCGCCTCCCTCTGCTCATTTTGCGCCTCGCAGATATCCTTGAAACGCACTTGCAGGGCCTTGTTCCGCTTTCTCACCTGTCGACTGGCGTCCAGAGAATACTTGACTTGCAGCGCCAGCGAGGCGGAGTGCAAGGGTGCCACCGCCGCCTCCGAGTCGGACTCGGAGTTGGTGAGCATGCATCTGCCGCCCTCCTTGCTCACCATGATTCCTAAGAGGCATGGAGAAAAATAGGGAGTCAATCGATGGTAATGTCGGGGCTTAGTCATAGAGCTTTGTGTCTTACATCTTCTTAAACTCAAGTAAAGGGGGATAAACCTGCATAAATATGGGAAAGATTACAGTTCATACACTTGCAATAGGATAGATTATTAAACTTCCTTCTGCTAATTCAATGTATTGACGTTAACCCCATAAGAGATCCTTTTAATCACTGTTTCCTAACAAATCTCACGTTACACCACCAAACAAAAATATCACAAAAAGTAGCTTTTTGAGTGCCTCGTTGTTCGCCGTGAGTGGCGGAAGAGTGTGGTATTAAAAAAAAAAAACCACCTTGTGACAGCCAGCACGTGGACAGGAGCCTCATGCGCGCGTGGCCGCTTTAGAGCGTGTCATCTTTAGAGACCCACGACGACCCGGTGGGATAATATTCCAACAACCAGAGGCTTTCAGCGGATACATTTTTGCGGCTCAAAAAAGTACAGGAAAGTTGCTAGTAACGTGTCGAATGGCACAAAATGTCCCTAGGATTTCCTCATTAAGTAAAAAAAATAAAAATAAATCCTGAGCCTTTGGTACTACCCAACTGTTAAAGCATTTGCTCTGAATAATCTGCCGGGATTTCTCTTTAATCCCATTCTGTGAAACCCCAAACTCCAATTTATTTATTTTTTTTCCCGTTAATCCATCAAGTCATCCAATCCCCTTAATGCTTGTTTCAGTAGCCCCCCCTTTTTTTCCCTCACCATTATGTGTTAGCATGACGCTAGCTGACTTTAAGGCAAAGTTAAATTCTTGTTTTAAATCCAGAATGTGTAATTCTCTTTGTTGTTGTATGCTTAGTTTAAGAGTCAACTTCCAAGTGGGAGTGGAAATAAAGTGCTTGAAGCTTCTTACGTTACCATCTGGTCAGCCATTAACTTCCACCACAGCCAATAGCGATTCCAATCTTTCTGTGCATCGTCTTGAGATGTTTACCATGCTGCTTTTTTCCCCGCAAATTTGCAAGCAGTAGACAATTGATAGTGAATCGCGAGTCGGATTTAATGCAGCTGCCCACACGCCACAAAACTCTACCCAACCTGAGAAGAAGGTCATAATTTAGCCTTCCGCAGGCTCCTTAACTCTTCCGCCTTGACGCAAACACAGTCTAATTTCTTGCCCGCTGATTTATAACTAGCAAACACTCGACAATCTCATATAGATGTTGAATCAGACGGCAATTATTTCCCCTCATCTTATCTTCCGTTGCCGCCGCGCTCTGTCAACAGGAAAAAGGCGTCCCATTTCAGTGCGCTCTGTTTATTTACCTGCGAGCCACAGGAGGAGCGTTTCGGTCCCTCGAACCCCTCTGTCACATTAGCTCTCCGGCTATTTATTGTTGAATAATGCATGAGGCGGGAAGCCATCTTTTTTTTTGTCTATCTTAACTATCTTATCCTCAGGCCGTAATAGCCGCTCTTAGCGAGTTTCTGTGCCATGTCCACAGTCTCCACGTTGCTGCAGGAGCTCGTTTCCTCGTCGCCCTCAGTCTTCCATCAGTTCAAATGTGTCTGGAATACTCCACCGTCTCCGCTTGACTGCAGTGCTCCATTTTCTGGCCACTAGTCAGTCTTGCCCTAATTAAAACGTGTCTCCTTATGGTGGCGTAAAAGAAATCCTCTCCAGTCTCCGCTTTGTTGCAGTGCTCCAATTTCTTGCTGGCGGTCAGATTCCCGTGAGTTAAAAATTGTAGAGTACACCGCTGTCTCCACTTTGCAGCACGCTGTTTTTCTTTCTTGGATGAACTGTCTCTCCTTGCTGTTGAAAAGTAACTACTCCACAGTCTCCACTTTGCTGCAGCAGATTATTTGTGCTGCTCTCAGCCTCCTCTCGCATGAAATGTTTCTGCTTTCTCCACTTTGCTGCAGCACTGTTGTTGCCCTCAGTCTCCTCTGGCATAAAATTATTCCACAGTCTCCTCTTGGGTAAAATGTGTCAAAGTTTGCTATTGGATATTTGTACAGAGAATCAAGAGAGTTATTAAGTACAGTCATGAACATTTTGGGGTCTTTTTTGGAGGCCGGTGCAGTTGTCTATGTAAACAAAGCAGGGATCCCAATAGGAGAAACTGAAAAATGCGAGGACCCGAGACTGTTCTGTATTTGTGTGCTCTCTCGTGGTCCGTCAATGACAATGTTTATTGAGTGCGTTTTGCATAAGGAGCCCCTTATTCCCCCCCCTACCCCCCACCCCCGATCACCACCACCCTGCTCTCCAAATGAGGTCACTGCTGTTCCGAATAGCAAGGCGCAGTGTTCAAGATTATGTACAGGGACAATTTCAAATGCCAAATGCGGAATAATCTGATAATTCAATATGAAATCAGTCAGTTTGCGTCTACTCCTTCCCGCACGTACTATATTGTGTGCTGCTTTTGTCTTTGATCTTTTTTTGCTGGTTAGGCATCACTGCGGGCTCTCAACGTACAAATCCGTGCCTTGGTTTGTGAGACCCCTCTTCATCCTACCCTCAAGACTCTTGGGGAAACAGCATGACTCATCATGCAAAGCGTCTTATTTCTCAGGCTGGCCCCCTTTTTCTTTATTGGGGGGTGGGGGCTACCTCTCGGGACTCTGGGCCTTTGCAGAGAGCGGCTGCTTCTCGGAGAGACGTTTCTTTACAAATCCGCGGCAAGGGAAATCCAGATTACCGCAGTAAAACAATTAATTACTCTGTAATGGGAATGGTATTTGTGCTGCGGGCACGTGCTAATTTAACGCGACACACCTTGAATTCAAATACAGCCGCCGGCCCAATGCTGACTCATTAGTTTTGCGCGTGACAGTCGTCGCCGTGGGTAGACATGTAAAGGGTTGAAATGTCAGCGCTAAGCTTACCCACCCTGAGGGGGGTTGAATGTTTGCCACATATTTTTTTTTTCTAATTTTGTCTTATGTCTCGCGCTCGCTCCATCGAAAGGGAAAATTCATTGTTGTGTGCAATGCAAAAAGCCCAGAATGAATTCAGCGCTGGAAAATGTGGCTGCACAAGTCAATGAGGGAGAAGCCATGCAAAGTGACTTTTTTCAAATGTTGAATTGACTAAAACAAAACGTATGAACAACAAATTCTATTTGACTATGATACTAAATGAAAGAGTCTCCGGCGCTTAACCCTGAGGCACACCATTATATGGACTGTAATGTTAGTTAGCAGTTTTGACGTCTTTCCCGTACTCAAGAAGTCGCCAGATTTTGCAGGCATCCTCTTGGAAGTTTGTTTCGTGTGACCACCCAAAATGGGCTCAATAGCACGAACGACCATTTTTTTTGAAAATTCAGCCCCAGAAATCAGCTTCACTTATTTATATGAAATGTGGTAAGCATACACAAAAAAAGTCTCAACAAGCCATGCCCGAAAAGACACTGGCAGTCAGCCATTCTTGTTTGAAGTGGCCATTTTACAGTCAATTTGGCAGTTTTCAGATCTGAGCTTGATCAAAACGTCCCGAGTGTGATGGTTGCTGAGGAGATTCATAGATGCTTCCTCGTGTAGAAACCGCCGACGGGAGTGAAGTGCGAGGGCCATTCGGTGGCTGCTTGTAGCTTTGATTCATGTTGTTTCTGCAATAAAGCCTGAGAAAATCCAGCCAAATCACGACGGCCTCGATCCCTCGACCCGCTGAGGAATTCCCACTTTCCTGCCGCAACAATTACAGCTGCTGCTGAGGCTGCCTGAACAAATGAGTGATGGAAGTTCTTTGTAATCCTGCTTTATCTACTCTTGTTCTGTCTTCCTCCTTTTTCCGCTCCTTTCCGAGCTCATAATTACGAATGGTTTACAAGTGTGTCGAAACGCCTTTGATCCCTTTCTAAACCCTTAACATACTCCTGACAGCAATAAAAACATAACTGTCATTTGACTTTTCCTAAACTTACCAAAATACACCAAAAATTCAAATATTTACAAATGTCATTCTTTAGCACAGATGCTACAATGTTTATGTAAAGTGAGGCTGTTCTGGGTCAATTTGCACATGGGCTGGTTACCGGTTTCAAAATAACCCTAAGTATAGATTGTAAAAGCAAATTTGGACATTGGAGGTTTCTGCCCTATAGTGACAGTATATCACTATAAGGCTGTCATCAAATGAATGTTTGCAGCCAGCTATAAGAGTTAACGTTTACTTGGGATGGTCTGACAGCCGGCAACGGTCAGTGTGTTTTACAGCCACTGATGGAACGTAACGCGCCGCCACTCTGCGGCCCGAATGATTGACTACAAAGGTCAGCGGCGAGGCACCGTCAGCCGAGCGGCGCTACGCCAAATCCTTTGTGAGTTTAACGCCAGCTTAATACCCTCAAGATTAAAAGGCGGCTGGAAATCACAGGATTTGAAGGGATTGTCTTTCTGGCGGTTGTCGCTCCAGCCGCCCAGCCGAGCTGTTGCCAGGCAGCATCATCAAGATCTTTTTCCGTGCTGCAGGCGAGGGCTACATATCAAAAGCGTTTGAAGGACACGCAAGCAAATGCCAGTCACCCTGCATATTGCAGGTCCTCGTCACTTATCAGCTAAACGCTTCAGATCAGATGCGGGTACTGGGTAATGGTGCCTGATTATGAGCTCATTTCCATACCTGGCGTGCCCCTCCCGGTTTGACGCGTGATGTCAGCAGATGGCAGGAAGTTGCTTTGTTCACTAACTCATGCAGTAGTAGTTCAGCAAAGCGAGTAGCTCTTGTCCAGACAAGTTGAGATGCCGAAACATTGTGTGGCTGCAGGATGTTCTAACGTGACTGGAAAGAGCGTATTGTTGTCCTGTTTAAATTCCCACAGGACCCCCCCCAACCTAAGTGGGAATGGAAAAAGACAAGTCCAGGGAAAAACAGGACAAGTGGGAGCCCACAGACTACTAAGTGCTTGCGCAGTGCACATTTCACTCAGGATTGCTTCCAAAAGGTATCCGCACTCCCAAGAATCCCTTGGATTTAGCCTACAGCACCAGAGGAAGCTCCAAAAAGATGCAATACCAACACTTTTCAGGCAACAGCGGGGACGTAAAGCGAGTAGCACCGCAGATACGGGAGCTTGAAAGCGTCGCAGAATGGCTGCGGCGAAACTCGAAGGACAAATTTGAAACCTGGTCAAATGGAGTCTCACCAAACACAAGATATGAAGCATCGCATTTAATTGACACAGTGACACGATTAACTATTTACCGAGAACATCCATTCAATTATATACTGATATTAGAGAATGTACAGAGTGTATGAAAAGAAGCTTGGACAATGGAGCCTGCTCGGGTGAATTCCCATGACATACATTTCGGTAAAGTCACAGTTACCCGCATTTCGGTGGAAAACTGACCAGTGGTTGTCAAAAAGTACTACTGAAATACATTTTTAGCTCTCAAGCGCCGCCACGGTGACCGACATAAAATGCTGTAGTGTGGTAAGTTTATTTAATATTGTAGGCCACTGTAACATTATGCACCATTTGATCATTAACGTTGCGCTTCAATATAGAAAAAAAAAATCATGTAATACACATAAAAAGTAAACATTTTACATTGTGGGGAGGAGCTGCATTTTGCTTGGCTTGTTATGCAAAGTCATATCTAACGGGAATGTAAAATGAGTTTGAAATTATGTTAAACTGTTTTGGGTATATTTACGCTTTAAACTATTGACTACTAATTTGTAATGTTTTTTTTTTTGGGGGGCGTCAATTACTCGCCGTTTTCGCTGTTCACAGCATGGCTCGGTCTGTATGCCATATCACTGTAATTTCCTAAATAAACTGTTATTCTCGTTTCTTTCCGTGTTGCCGCTGTCTGATTTCTCTGCTTGTGTAGTTGTTTACACGCATTTTGTAATCCCGGCGATATCGGATATGCAAATAGTCAGTCCCAAAAACAAATACAGGCGCTAACTTTGATTTTGGCCCTGCAGTCAGTTGAGATAACATAGCGCTATCTGTTCCGTTCAATTGCGTTTATGGCCTTCCACTTGTGTGCATTACAGTAGAAACTTCCGTCCTCAGACGAGACTGCTGCCTTTGAGCAAAGAATTCTCCGACTGAATCCCCTCTGAGTGGAATTTTCTTTACTTTGCCACACTCCCTATGCTTTGCCGTGTTTATTGTGCGCTTTCCCCCGCAACCAGGTGTGCTGCCGCTTCTTCTTCTTCTTCTTCTTCTTCTTCTAGGATTTCCCCGTGCAGCATCTAATCCAGATCTTGCAGAAGATGTTGCGGAGGCTGCCCTGCTAATCAGAATGTATTGCATCGACTTGCTCTCCCGCGCGGAAAGATTTTCCAGTTTCCGGCGTAGTATCCGAAACAGAACCCAGGGATAACAGAAGGCTGTGACCATAGTGTGAAGTTTAACAGCTGAGACTCGCTGCCTCGTTTGTGTCGAAAGTGTTTCGAGCTGCTTCCACATTCCGTTCCCCGTCAATTAGTGTAAAAGTAGGGCCGGGATTTGTTCGGCTGTGCCCTTCAGACAGAGCTCGTCCACGTTAGGCATTGCGCGTCCACGCAGCTGACGCAGGTTGCTCCAGTCGCATTAAAAGATGCGTGGCAACGTCAACAATTGTTTTCAACTCAGTGTGGGTCTTCCCCTTGTTAATGTTAAGCGACCATTTTGGGACGGGTGGTTGAAGTCAACCTGCGTATTTGCCAGCTTCCGCCATAGTAGCTGAAGCGGAACCTACGGACATTGGGGAAACTGCGACATTGCGACACACATCATTTTGTCTCCCCTCTGAGGAGATTCTACTCCTTACTAACAGACAAATGCCACGTTAGTTAAATATAGATTCTCCTCCATTGTTTATTGGCTTGTCTCGATGCCCCTCGGAAAACCGACCTCCCGAAACCAACCGGTACTGGGCAGTCTCCGACAAACTCCAAAACCATTTTTAAAAAGTCTTCCCAGAAAAGTCCTTTTTGCACTCGACTCACACATTTTCGAGTGAGTCATCCTCTCGGTTTTCTCTTGACGAATGGAGTCGAATGGCTGTCCTTTTCAAGCTGCGGGTCACCGTGCGTGCTTGGCCCTCTTGAGAGGCAACCGGGAGGTTAAAGATAGACTCTCCAGTGACAGACAAATGGCGGCGTGTCATTTCGACACGGGGAGACATCCTATTTTCATCCCGTACTCTACAATTTGGGATCAGGGTGCAGCCGTGTCTATCCGAGATGCAATAACCCTCATCTTCGTCGCTCTGTGGGGAATCTCGGGGAAGATGCGATCACATCAAGAGCTGAGTGGAGGAGTGAAGCGTCAGTGAAGGGTAGTCACAATTCTCCGTCCGCAGCATCCGCAAACCCCCTCCCCCTTTGTTATCCATCTACACAGAGTTCCATCCGCTTCGGCAACAGTCCCCTGTAATCGGCCGTTTCGATAGCTCAACTTTCCACATATTCCGTATGTTCATCACCAAAATCGGGAACTTCAGTCATCAACCCCGCTACCATACATTCGCCGTCCATTAGTTGGTTTGTCGATCGGTCTGTTGGTCACTTGATTCGTTATTCGATTGGTAAGGCGGTTTGTCAGTTGTAAAAGTTATCTGGTTGATAAGTCAGTCCGTTTGTGAATTGGTCAGTTTGGTCTTTCTGTCAATCGGTTCTTTGGTTGCTTATTTTATTGGAGAGTCGGTTTGTCGATTAGTTAGTCGGTCGGTTGGTTGGTCAGTCTGTTACTTGGCTCTTGGATTGGTAAATTAGTCAGTCGGTCGATCTGTGGGTCCCTCGGTTTGTCGATGATGTTGCTTCGTAAGTCAGATAGTAGGGTGGTTGGTTTGCTTGTTGGTTGGTGGGTCTGGTGGTTTGGCATTTGATTGCTCAGTCACTTGGTTGGCGGTTACTTAATCATTCTTTGGTTAGTGTTTTGTTGGCTATTTGATTGGTAAATCAGTGAGTTAGTCGTTTGGTCTGACGCATGGTTCGTTCATTGTTTGATTTTTGTCAGTTGTTTTGTGGGTTGGTTACTTGGTCAGTCAGGTTACTTAAGGAGATTATGAAAAAAACCCAGCTGTGTTGGGTGTTCTCGGACGTAGCGCTGTATATACTGTACGGCGGCCGTCTGATAAAAGTGTCGCGAGCCTGATTGGGATGACCCTCGGCGCTAAGGTTGGGAAGAATTTCGATAGCTCAACTTCCTTTTTGCATGTTCACAAAGGAACGAATGGGAAGTTTTGCCACGAACATCAAGAGCTTCGGTCGTCATCCCCCCTGACCTTCACGTTAGGATTTGACTTCTTTTCTTAGCTATTCCACCCATCGCTGCGTTTGTTTTCTGCTTTTTCTCTCCGGGGTGAGCTGGAGTCTTTCCCAGCTGACACCCCGGACTGGTCGTCCGTCAATCAAGACACAGAGCGAGACAACATGGAGGAAACCAGAGTATTCGGCGTGAGCCCACGCAAACGCTGCAAATTTCTTTTTGACCGCGAGGCAGAGTCGGTCAGATCCCTACCGTACCGAGATTCTTGGACTAGACTTTTTTTTTCCTGATGAAAGACTCACCTCAGTCAGTCGTGCAGCACTGAGGAGAAATGATGATGTCCCGCTTGTGCCCCTTGCATGCCCGGCGATGGGCGGGGGAAAGGCTACGCCATGACAGAAGTTGGTAGGGCGGGCGGGCGTACGGCAGTCGGGAGTCGTCACCGCACATCGGCGTCCTGCGATACACCGTCCTCTAATCCCCCCCTCGACTCCCCTTTTTCCCGTCTGCGCGACGACGCCAGCAGGGGCTCCTGCTTGCTCTCCCGCACACACATGCATGCACACACACGAAACAGCAGCGTCCTCACGGGTAGAATATCCCCACGGCGCTTCCTCCGCCGCCGCCGTCGCAGCCGCCGCTGCTCCTCACGCTGTGGCTTTCTCCTCGTTTCTGCATGTGAGCGTCTGAGCGTGCGAGTTAGAGTGAGAGAGGTAGGCGAGATGAAGAGAGCAGAGGGAGGAGGGTGGGGGGAAAGTCAGACTTTAAGCTTTCGTCTCAGACGGCGATTCTCAAAGTGTGGTACGAGTGCCGCTAGTCGGACGCGGGGTCCGTCTAGTGGCACGCGAAAGAATCACTGCAGTACAGTTCACTTGTATTCAACTGCATTTGCCAATATATTTACATTTATTCTTTTCAGTGTTGTTTTTTTTTTAAACATTTATTTAGGTAAAAAAAAAAAATAATCAGGAATTTGTTGTTTTGGTAACAAAAGTTGAGTCAACCACCAAATATGACGTAAAGTGATTTTTTATTTTTTTTTGTTCTGTTCTCAGTATGAGTAATATGTAAGCTAGGGAAACTTTTTTTTTTTTTTTTTTTTTTTTTTTTTCTCCCAATTGTGCCAAGTTATCAAAACGTATTTTGTATAATTGTCAGTAAAAAATGATTTTTAGTTTTGTACTTCAGTCCATATTTTTCCTTAAGGCAGTTGAATCAGTATTACTTTACCATCTGTACCATCTTGTACTTCAGAAGCAGACTGTTAGTAGTTTTGCCACCAAATGTCAGCTTTTCACTTGATTGCTGCTTTTTCACCATCAAACGAAAAAGCGTGCTCCTGTAGACTCACATGCCAAGGTCATTTCTTCTTTCAACTTTTTTTTCCATTTGCACTTTACTTGCGCCACAGGAAATGCACCATTTTTGGCCGTGTATGTGATGTCAAACTAATTGCGCCAAGCTAGTTGGATGTTTTCGCCCAGGCCCTGAAGCCCATCACCCCCCCCCCCCCCCCCCCCCCCCGCCCCACCCCTCGTACTTTTGCAGGGAAGCCCTTCCAAGCCTTTGGTACCATGGTAATGAGTTGCAGCTCCCTTGAGAGCGTGGGTGCATGTGTCTGCGTGTGCATGTGTGTGGACTACAGTATGTGTGAGAGAGCGCAGAGGCTTCTCACATTTTAATCTTATCATATCATATTATAAAACAAGAAAAGGGGATCAATCTTTTGAGAGGTCCAAAAACCTCATTATTTCTTGGAATAACAAGTACCAAATCAATGCATATTTGCTCCAAAAAAAGAACTATGAGATAGGTCGCTATGTAAGGACAAAGCTCAAAGTGCACACGAATTCTGCATTATAGTGTGTTGTGTTGTGTGTGTGTGTGTGTATTGATTCAGCACTTGCTCTGGCTTTAGTTTGAGTAAAAGCGGTCCGGAGTGCAGAAAGAAACGCCTGCAAAACCTTCAAAATTGTAGAGTTGTTTGTCAGTTCACTGTTGGGGTTGCTTTGTTTCGTCATTGGTTCATTTGTTGTTGTTTTTTGTTGTCTCTTACCTCATTGGTTGGGCCGTCATTTTGTCAGTTCAGTAGTTTTTTTTGGGTTGGTTTGTTCATTCGTGCACTTGTTTTACACATTTCTATTTTGTTTTGTTATTTGTTTAGTTGGTTTGTTCGTTCATGGTTTTTGTTTTTTTCTCACGTTCCCAAAAAGTTTCAATAGGTTTCTTCTGATATGACCGTTGACAGCCCATCGCATCACCTTTATGGGTTTTTTTCAATGCCGAGCTACCTCGTTATTGATCCGAGCTGCAGCTTTGACTGAACTGGCCTCGGCTTTCCTCCAAGCGCTTGACCTTGGAGAACGTGGACGATAACCACTCGGGGTTAATGGCATGTTGTGTAGTAGACTGCGTTTGTCGGACCCAGGGAAAGGAAAAGCTTTGGCGTTTTCTTTTGTATGAGTTTGTGCTCAGCGATGTCCTTGTGTAAGCAAACTGTTTCTCAGCTGGGTAAACCACTGGAGTGACTCCTCTCTCTTCCACTATTGATTTCATTAGCTCAGGGCCAAGCCCTCGGGGACTCTTCTTCGATGTCCTTGTCGCCGTGCGTGCCTCGTGTATGCAGGGCTGTGAGGTCAAAGGAACCTCCATACTGCCCTGCTGCAAGGCCTGTTGGGATTGTAAATTGATTTATAGATCGCCTGCTTTGTAATTTACAGAGCTGCTAAAAATGTCATCGTATGCATTCGGATCAACTCCTGTCGACACCGTATTTCAGCAGCCCCGTGCTCTTCATATCGAACGCGCCCGCCCGAGATTTCCCCAGCCCGTCCATGCGCAGCACTTTTCAGCCCCCAGTGTCTGTATGGAGCGGAAACATGAGCTTAGAGAGCCGTTCGGCGCGTCGTAGACGGATCTCCCAGAAATCGGGGATCTCCGCTTTTATGACGCGACAAAATCTGTATGCGACATGCGTCTGCCTGCTCGTCTTCTGTAGCGTTGAGAGGCTAAAAATGTGTTTTGTGACCACCTTAGAATGCCGCTTGTTAATTGGTAATACTGGCTTCCACTGTCTGCGCTTTCTGGACAAATATCCATTTTCTGAAAAAGGTAGAAGGTTTTCATCTACTATATCAAAGGGAAACGAGGAACTAATGCTCAGTAGCTTTGGACACAAAGCGGCGTGGGCAGCGAGTCTCTTCTATATTAAACGTCACACTGGTCGCGGCTGGTAGGTTTCCACTTCTGCTACGATGTCAGATGCCGGCAAATTCCAAGGTCCGTCGTCCCATCCCGCATCAGTACCGTTGGCCCGCCGCATACCGAGCGACGAGACCGAACTCGACTGAACTGGACAATCACCAGCAAATTACAGTGCGTGCAAATTGTGTGTTAGCATTAAGCTACAGGACTTAAAGGCAAAGTTATGTGGTTGTTTTCTCATGCACAAGCCCCATGACTGTTGTTTGAACATAACAGCTTTTTAAAAGAGTTATAAATATAGCCAAAATATATTTTTAAAAAAAAGTCCTAAAATATACCCACTGAGATAGTGTCATGCGCCGTGATTGGCCAATCAGCTCTTCCCTAGCGTGACTTTCGTCCGTTCCTTTGTTAAACTTTGACTTGAATGTAATATTACGTCTTAGAAAAATACAACTTTATTCCCCCTAAGATAAGGACTTTTTATCCCGACAAAGTACCGCTTTCATCATGTGAAGAATTAACTTTTCTCTTGGGGGAAAAAAAAAGGACTTTATTCTAACATTACAACTTTCTCAATTTGTTATCGTAGTGTTATTTGTTTTATTTATTTAACTTTTATTTATCCAGGTAAGGTAATTGAGAACAAATTCTCATTTGCAATGCCGACCTAGATTACATGTACTATTGTTACATAGTTAAACAATACATTACATCATAGCACATGGGGGATAAAAGCTTCTAAATAGGCTAAAAACAGTGGAAGCGATCTTGAACAGACCCACACTCACTTTTGAAGCGATGAATGAGGTGCGTTTTATTTGTTGCAGTGTTCCAGTCGTTTGGGGCAGAAAATTGAAAAGATCGACCGAAAGTAGTGCAGACTTGAGGACCGAAGAGATTCAGAGTGTTGGTGGTGGTACGCATGGTGAGCGGAGCGTGAAGAAAGGGTGGCGTCTTGCTAATGATCGTTTTATGGATGGACCAGTGAATTTGTCAGTAGTAGTGAAGAAGACCTGACTACTTCTCAAAAATCAGCGTCCTTTTATTGCCTTTGGCCTTGAGGGCTACACATGGTGATTATATTTGGTTGTCATAAGGATGACGAGGGGGTCTTTGGAAAAATTTGCACACCTAAAAACCCCAAAAGTTTGAGAACTCTTGATTAAGAAGCTGATCATCGGGATGCTATAGCTAAGTGATCGGATTGGAATTGATTGGAAGCTTGAAGGACCCCCCCTCAACTGGTGTTTTCCATTGGCTTGTCTACCTTAATATGCTATTTGGAACCAATGTTTCTCATTGTTGATTTTTGTGTGTGTGTATCATTCCTGGCGCAAGCAGATCCATATCTTTTTGCGGGCGTTGGCTTCGGGAAGAAAACAAGTCCTCATCTTTCTTCCTGCTGCATTGTCAGTTTTGTCTACCTGAGAAGACTCCCTGGAGACCTGCGTACCGTTTCCCTGCAGGCGTAATTAAAGCCCTAAAAACAATGTTTTTTTGTTTTGTTTTGTTTTTTTCATGGGTCAAGTCAAACTTTTTTTTTTTTTTTTTTGTTGCCAAAGTGAGATGATTTCTCCTTTTTTTCATTTCTGCTAACAACCCACCTTATTTTACCCCCTCCAGCACGAGATGGCTATTGAGCCCCTCTGGATACGGTGATAAATGTCGGCATTGCTTTATTGTCGCTCGGTGGGAGAAATCAACTCGATAAACACTCTTGGGTTCTTTGATAGCTAAGTCAGTCGGTTGGTCGATTTGCTAGTCAGTTCGCTCCGTTAGTTGATTAGTCGGTTGGTTATTTGATTGGTAAGCCAGCTCATCGGTTTGTCAGTTACTCGGTTGATCTGTTTGCTGGTTAGCTGGTTGGTTAGCAAGTCAGTTAGTAGGTCAGGTGGTCGAGCTGTTGGTTGGTTGGTCATTTGATTTTTCAGTCAGTTTTGTGTTTGATCAGTTAGTCTGTTGCTTTGTTGTTTTGATCATGAAGTCCGTCGGTCGGTCGTTAGTTCTTCTGTTGGCGGATGGATAATTGGTTCATTGTTTGTTTGGTTAGTAAATCAGTTCGTTGATTGTTAGTTGGTCGGTCGGTCTGTCATGTGGCTTGTTCATTATTTAATGATTTCAAAGGCAGTTTCTGGGCTTGTCAGTTGTTTAGTTACGCGAGTTGGCACGCTTATGTAAAAACACGGATGTGTCAGGGGCTTTTGGAGGTGGTCTTGTGTCGAAAGCGTATTGAGCCCGATTGAGATTCCTCTTGGTGATGAGGTCGGGAATCTGCGTGGCTCTCATGGGAAACAACTATCAAAGACTTGTTTGATGATGACAAGCTGTTGCGTCTTCATTTTCTTAACCTAATTATTAGATCCTAGGTATCTAGCCGGCATGAAGGGCAGGCAGTAATTCCCCGCGCATCGGCTTTATGAATAAATGCGACGCAAACTTCAAAGCCCCCTCGGCACTCTTGAACAGCAACAGGGTGTCTACCGCGTATCCTCTCCTCAGCAGGAAATCCATCTCTACGATAAGCACATGTAAAAGGCGCTAAGGCTCAATGCAGGACCTTGCCATAAGGCTTGAGCATAAGCCACTTAAGCTAACAGGCATTCACAGGCCAATCTTACTTTTGATTTTATGGCTGTTTTGTGCGGTCCGTGACTGTTTCGTCAGCGTCCAAACAAACCTAATTGCCGCTCGAGGCGCTTGGATCAGCTGGCAAATCCTGATGGCAAATTAAATGGAGGCGAGGGACCTGGCGAGCATGCTAGCGAGCGGCCCGAAACGCCGCTTTTCCGAGGGAAAGGCTGCCAAGAAAAAGTATCGCGACGCTGTCTCTGTGCCGCAATTAAGATCTAAACGCAGAACAGGAGCACATGTCGCGCCAGATGTTCCGCCGTTGTGTGCGGAATAGAGATGTGAGGTGTGACGCCGAATATTCCAGGGATGCTGCTGTGCATTCTCAGCATGGATGGATAAGACGGGCCCGAGGGCTCGTCTATCTGCTTTTACTTCAGCGACAGAGCTTCTCGAAGACCTTACTTTATTTGCCTTTTTATGGACGCACAATGGATGGGCACAAATGAGATAAATTAGCCACGAGATGGGAGGCGTTGGTCAAAATAAAAGATTGCTTCTTCGAAGGTACGTAGATGACAAGGAGATCCATTCCTTAACCCTAACCTTCACAATTTCAGTTTTGAAATTCCAGACGCACTGAAAAATCCAGACCGGTGATTCTCAGTGTGGTTGTCCCTCTAGTGGTAGGACAAAGGATCACTGAAGTAAACATTCAAACTGTGCATACTGCTAAAGCGGGAACAACTTTTTTTTTGTACAGTTCAGTTGAAAGTACATTTGCATTTATTTATTTATTTATTATTATATATTTTTTTTTTAAGAAGTTTGTGTTCAAACATTTACTTAGGTACGATTTTTATTGAACTTACTGCATGTGTAATACATTTTAATTGAATCATTGTTTAAGAACAGATTTTATATTATTTTATTATTTCTGATTATTCATGTTAAAACTTTGCATAATGTTACAGTGACCTGCAATAATATTAAATATACTTTTAAGGAATGACGCTAGTCTCTCTTACCCTTGTTTCTTTTTTAACAGTTTTACGTCTGTTTTTTTTATTGTAAAGTTGTAGGAGGAAGTAAAAATAATAAGCTGAATGATTGGCCAAAATTACAGCGATTTAGAGTTTTGTGCTTATGGTAAGTTTTGGAACACCAAGAGTGGAGCAACACATGCAGACACACACAATAACAATACTCAAATATTTCCCAAAACATGCATGGTACGTTATTGAAGACTTTAAATTGCCCATAGGTGTGAATGTGATTGTGGATAATTGTTTGTCTATATGTGCCCTGCCATTGGCTGGTGACCTGTTCAGGGTGTACCCTGCCTCTTGCCCAGACTTAGCTGAGATAGGCGCCAGCACACCCGCGACCCTAATAAGGATAAGCAGTACAGAAAATGGAGGAATGGATGGAGAGACATATATTTATCCTTTGTGAAAAATCACAAATATTAGTTGTGAAACACTTCTTCGTTTGTCTCTGTCTGTATTATACTGCCCCCAGGTGGCCAAGGTGCACACACCAGAAAGAGCAGCACAATGTCCACTAAATTGAAGAAAAAAATGTGGCAAAAATGTATTCATTCACATTGTATTTATTTTTTGAGGTACGATTGCGGTCACAGAATGAATTCTCAGAGCACCACTGAATTATGATGAATATGATTATTATTTTTTATACATATCTGAGACCTCCAAACTGTTTAGTTTTTGTTTGAGGCGCCGGGATGTGAACGCTGGTGCTGCGTGGCTGCAAAAGGTTTTGGCAAAGATGTTACCTGAGCTGCGCGCGCAATCCACTTTATCACACGCGGCTCATCTTGATCACGCTGTCGGTTTTAATTACGCATTCTTATCTGTGCTTAAGGTCTTTTGATTGTCTCCATGAAACTCTCTCCCTCTCTCCAGTAATACAAATCATGCAAATTATTATTCAGATGTGTTTCTAATTGCCAGCCACATCATTTGTGGCCTATTTAAAAACTCTTAAGCGATCCCAGGGATATTGTGTCATTCAGTTTTTCTTTTGTTTTCCAAGCCATATTGGCAAAGTTAAATGAACTAAATTTTTAAAAAATGTCCAGAATTAGCATGTGTGCGTTTTAAATGAGCCAAAAATGGCAAAAGCGACACAAAAAGAGACACACAGAGCCATTAAAAAAAAACGTATGTTCCCCCTTCTCAAAATAAATAAAATCACACTTTATATATGTATATAAAAAAAAGAATTTAAGAAGGGGGCAAACACTTTTTCATCCATCCATCCATGTGCAGGCTTTCAATTCTTAATTTTGTTTACATTTGTCCACTAGGTGGTGTTAATTTTCCCACATTCAATTTCACACTTCATGACTTTCTGCAAGGGTCCGTCGCGACTGAAATGATAATTGTCTTTGAAGTTCAACCGCACTTCAATAAAGGTTTAAGAAATATTATCAAGAAGCAGGGTGGATAGTTACAGGACATCAGAGTATAGTTCCAACTCTGCTGTTCTTTTATCACTCTCTTGATTGCCGATTCAAAATGATTCACATTTTAAAGCTCTGTAATCCGTCCGTTGTTTTTGAAGTTCTGACAAAAAAAAAAAAAAACGACCTGTGCAAATTGAAGCATTGCCTTCGGGACGCCCGGCACGTGACGGGCATCCGAACACCTCCCCTCCGGTCAGCCGCCTATCTACGCGCTGCAGCGTCGCTAACCTGAGCCAGCTAAGGTGGCCCCCGAGGGACATCGCAGGCTTTTGCTATCGGCCGAGAGAAGGGGAGGCCGGCGGGTTAATGAGATCGGGCACAGTGCGGGAAGGAGGCGAGGGGTCCCCCGCTTCCAAACTCCCATCCAATCGAGTCTGCCAGTACCATCGGAATGCTCTCACTTTCCACTTCTGCTTCATGTTGTTCTGCAGGGGAGCTTCGTGGCTAGCATGACCGCCACGCTGAGGCAGATGGACGACTATCACTACGCACATCTCATCAACACCTTCGGCAAAATAAGGAGCGACGTGGTGGTGAGTGCCAATCGGATGACTTTCTTCAACGCTCCCATTATTATTATTATTATTATTATTATATCCCGAAATTACTTTCCCCAAACAGCAGTAAAATATTTCTTCAGTATGCCTGACCACTAACAAAATTGTCTGTTATATTTCATGAATTAAATGTTTACATTTTGTACTTTTTTTTTAGTACAAAGAGATGCATAAAATAAACATTATACAAAGATAATTACACATTGCGTGTTTAAAACAACCACCTAACTTTGCTTTAGAGTCCGCGAGCTCAATGCTAACATAATACGAAACGGTATAGGTAAAGCAATGGATATTTGAACACAAACGGTGGAGCAACGCATGTAGACAGCTCATAAAACAATATTCATTTAATCTTTGTACTCAGCGAAGAACGACTAATATTACTTACTTAGGAACTGGGACCATCACCATGTGCTGTATGTATGTCTGTATTATACTGCCTCCAGGTGGCTGAGGCGCACACACCAGAAGGAGCAACGCAATGTCCAGTGAATTGAAGAAAACAAATGTGGCAAAAACTGTTAAATTCTTTACATTCCCTTTTAATTTAGTCATTATTGTATTTTTGAGTGTTTTTAGTTACAAGCATGGTCACGGAACAAATTAAACTCTTATCTCAAGGTGCCGCTAGATTTGGAATAAATAAAATACAACATTATATGTAATGTAATTTTTAAATTCTTTAAAAAAAAAAAAAAAAAAAACTGAAAGATTGTATTGCTAATTTCACCCAGTTTAAACAAATCCATCTTTTAAAAGCTTTTAAAAAAAAATTAAAACCATTCCAGAAATGTACATATCAAATATAAATTAGATTTTGGGTGATTTTAATCCGTTAAATAACACCAAATATATTTCAAGCAATAATCTTTTTGAATGGTTTTCAATGGGATTTCAATTTTTCTGTGATTCTCCTGTCAAATTGCATTTCTGTTGGTCGCAGTGTAATCAGCACACTGAGCCTCACCTACTTGCGCAGCGGAACTTGAGCAAACTCTGCGACCTTGACTGTTTTCTCCTGCGAGGCCACAGTGAGGCGGTTGGCAAGACAAACAATCACTTTGCACAGATTGATCGCTCCTCTCGCAGCCATAGCTGCATTTCAAAGCCGTCTGCAGCTCACAGGAGTTTTTTTTTTTTTTTTTTTTTCCTCTCTCTCTTCCCCCCCCCTCTTCTTCTTCCTCCCAAACACCCGACCTCAAATCCCTCAAAGATGCACCCCAGACGTTACCACTTTGAAATTGCTTGCCTTCTTTTGTCCTCGTTATCCTTGGGCCAAATGGCTATTTTGAGGGCTTTCCCAGACTGACTATTTTTTTCAAAAACATTCGCATAGGAGCATGAAATTCCGTAGGCATGTCCATCGTGAATAGAATCACAAAAAAAGGCTCAAGATGCCATGCCTGAAAAGACGCAGAAGGTCTGCCATTAAGGTTTGAAGGAGCCAATTTGGGGTCATTTTCCAGGGGTTATTTTAAAACTCCTCGTCCAAATGTTGTCTGATCGCTACCAATTGTGAACCACTAATACTAGACAGATGGGTGACACTAAATTGCCAACCATTTTAGTTCTTGTCATTACGTGTGGGCGGAGCATGGCGCCAAAATTTGGTGTGCGATGAACAGATGAAAATTCAGCATCGCTTTGGATTTGAGTTCAGCACAGCGTTTAAGTAGAAGATAAAGATTAGGTCGTGAAGCTCAACTTGCGAGAAATGCCAACACGTTGGAAGTCTGACAAGTTTAAGCACGTCGCACTTGAACACAGTATGTATATGTATAGTGAAAGCGGAGTATGTGTCGTAGTAGACCGTGTGTGTCGTGACAGTTAGAAAAGATGACACAGTTGATGGCGTCAACTCAAGTACGCGTCATTTACGGCGCACTTTGTAGCTGTAAATCTATGAATGAATTACTACTTTGCCAGTCTTGTCTTTGGTATTTTATAGTTTGAGGTGTCACAAGAACAAAACATATTCGGGTCAAAGTCACTGCTTGACGTCATGTTTCTTTTCACGAAAAGCTCGTTTTTCTCTGAAACTGGCGTTTTTGGTGAAACCAACTCATGTTCCACTGCTGATGACTGAAGAAGGGAAAAAGCTAGAAACACCTTTTTTTGGGTATGGTGAAAGATGAGTGTACGCTTTCTTTTGGTGCTTGCAGAACGCATTGTGTGTGTGTGTGTGTGTGTGTATGTGTGTGTGTCTGGAAAGATCAAGTCAAAATGGCTGACAATCTGGCAGCGAATGAGTTCAAAGCCAAATCTTAAGTCGACCTGATCACTCCAAATTGTGGTGCAACTTTCTTTTGCAGGACTTCCTCATGGAAACCTTCATCATGTTTAAAGACCTCATCGGGAAGAACGTCTACCCCTCAGACTGGGTCATAATGAACATGATGCAAAACAAGTAAGTGGCACGCCGCTGTGGCTTTTAGAGTCCCAACGCTGACGTTGCTAAGGAACAGCAGTCAAAAGTGGGTTAGCATAGCTGCACGTTGTTCTCCTCCCTCCCCCGATATTCCGCCATGCAAATAGTATCAACACGAGACCTCGGCGGCAATCAGATGATCAGCCAGTAAACAATCGCATGAATTATAAATGCTAATCTCTCAATGTTAGTCCCGGCGTCTTTTCTTACTTGGCTGCTTGTCGTCTTTTTATTCACGCCAACCTGGCGCGGTGCCACCGTGGTTGAAATATTTAAAAAAGGCGTGTGGTTTATTCAAGAGTTGCTTGTCACATGAAGTTAGAACAAGTAGTTAATGTCACTGTAAAGCGAATATAAATGTCTCGTAAATTTGACACAGCGTAGAGAAGCGGAATTTGGATGATTCAAAAAAAAAAAAAAAAAAATGGTCACGTTTATAAAATGAGGCTTCAAAAACATGAAAAATCAAACCATTCTCGCCACTCTCAGACGCTGTGGCCAGGTCTGCTGAATGTGCAGAAACCGAAAGCTCAACCGTCAGTCGAGTACCACTGCTACCACCTGGAAAAATGGATACCACCTCGTCTATGCCTAAACATAACCATGTCTGAGCTGTGAAAATATCCTCCTTTGGCTGGAATATATTCCACCAGGTTGCCACAGTGCTTTTCCACGCCACGACAACGAGGCGCTCTAAAGCGGGCGTGCCCGCTCGAGGCCCCCATCGACATCGGACACTTTTTTTTGTTGTTGTTGTTTGTTTGGGCGGAAAGTGGCATCAAAGCTTGATGACTCGCCGTCAAACCCAAATCTCTAATAGCGCAGCTCTACAAGGTCAGAGCTTGACTTTACAGCTCACGCGTGATGGAAACTCATAAGCGTGCGTACACGTGCAAATGTACTTTCTCGCTCAGGATTCGCTCCCTGTTCAATACCCGAGCTACAACGCAGCGTTAGCCGCCACGCTTTGTGCGAAGTTACCTCTCGTCTTCATTAGCCGTCCGAGTGTCCCTTCGGTAACCTCGTGTCTTTGTTGGTTCTTGAGCTTAATTAGCACACGTTGGCTTAAGCGTCCTCACAGGGACGGGAAGAAGATTGCGCAACCTTTTTTGTTTTCCTGTTAACTTTGTAAGACAACAGTCGTGCTTCCGTTTTGTCCAGTCGGTGAAATGTTTTGCCTCTCAGACCACTTTGATAGTTAAAGTTGCTGTGCCTCTTTGTTGCTGCTGATGTGCCAAAATCACTTAGCTTACAGTAAGTCGTCCTCATCCTCATCTTCCTCCTTTGTCCTCCACTATGTTCTCATCGCTGCTGCAGCTCCATTCGCAGATTGAGGTAAAATTAGAATAATGAGCGGTGTTTAACACCGTTCAATTGCAATATTGCCAGGTTTTGCTCAACAAAAACATTTGAGCTAAATGCCACTTAATCAAGACATTTGGCAAAAATATTTACCTTTCGCATCACTTCTGAGGGAACACGAGCACCCGGACCCCGACAGTCTGCTAAAGAGCCTTGAGAGTTAGATTTTGTGATAAAGAACACTGCAACCCCAATTCATCGAGAAGTCCTTCAACTTTTCAAACTTCACTTAGTAGCAAAGCATTTGGTAGCCAAAACCACATACCAGCAAAGAGACAGGACGGATGAAAATTCAGCGCGAGGCCAGTTTTACTTTCAATCAACCTTTGTAGAGTCATTTTCCCCTTCAAAAACACATTTGTTGTTGTTTTTTTCCCCCCCGATTGCTTCCAAATCTGAACCACGTCATCGCTGTCGGGCGAAGTGTGTCAGATCGCTACCAAATTTGTTCACGTATACGAGACGAATGGGTGAGGCCTAAATTGCGAGGAATCTTTTTGTGGTTGTGTTCGCGGAGCACGGCGGCAAAGTTCGAGACAATCATTGTCACATAAGCGCGAGAGTCGCAATGCAAGCTTGTCATGGCTAACTGGCTGGCGCATTCATCATGTGTCTGAAATGGAGCTAATCGCCTTAATAAATTGATCTGATAACCAAGCCTTGTGACCTTCCCGTTATCTTTTAGCACACAACTTTCTTCCCAGCCAGCGCACGCGCGATGCCCGTAGATGGGCATCGTTATCCAGGATACTCTCTGAACTCAATTAGCAAGTATGATGTGTTGATAAATGTTCATTAGCATGCGTCGCTGCAAGGCGGTGGAAGGCGGTTGTGGGGGCAAGGGGCGCCATGCGAAGGCAGCCCGACATACATTGAGGATTCAAAATGGCGGGCATCCATCAGCGATAATGAGGTGATTTCTCCGACGGCGGCACATTGATTGAGTGTATTTATCATAATGACGACGTGCGTGTGTGTGTGTACTGTATCCAAATGACTCTTAATGACGAGGTGCGGCTCTGAAGCACCAAATGTTCGTTGCGACACGGGGATTATTAGTCGTAGTGTTACCTTGGCAACCGTGACGACTTGCGCTGCATCTTGGCATCGGAGCACGGCGGCGAAGTTTGATGTCTCGCCGCGGAAAAATCGAACTCTAATAACACAACTTCACAAGGTCGGATTTTCATGTTGAAGGTTGTGTATGGCTGAAGAAGTTGGACCAAAGCTGCGTTACAATGTTCAATAAATCAACCGGAGGTTCCTTCAAACTGCCTTCCCAACAGCCCTTTGGAGCGTTTCAGTCACGGTGAGGGCAGAGTGTATTCTATTTTTGTCCGCCTCATTAGTTTTTTTTTTTCTTCTTCACGCTTTTAATTAATGGCAGATGTGCTCACGGAGGAACTGTCCTGTCTTCTTTTTTTTCCCGCCCTTAAAGCCAATTACATGTCCGCACTCGGGCAGATTCCTGCCTTCACGGCGAGGGAAATATACCTTCTCCTCCTATGTTTCACATTGAATGAATATTTCATTTTTTTTTATACTCACGTTCAAAACTCCCAACTCCAAATTGATAAGACTTTAGCGATTCCAATTCTATTATCAATTCTCATTGATTTTCATTAGGCGGGGGAAATTAAGTAATACAGACGTTTGTTTGCTTTGCTTTAACTCTTGAATTCTTTAACTTTGGGCAGAAGATTCAGCACAGCCAATATACACTCATAACCTGTAATGTATCCTGGAGGAGGAGAACAGAAGGCGGCTTACTCCTAAAATATTTTGAAAATGATGTTTTTGCATTTTTAAGCCCGCCCGATCCAACTTTAAACATTGGAACTGAGAACAGTCAAAGGAGAGCTTGTAATTTTCATCATTCCTGACAGAAAATCAGATCTTTTTTTAATCTTACCAGTTTTTTTTCCACTGGATAAATTTCCCATGATATGTCACCTTGGCTATTAACATTTGGGAATATTTACACAGCTTCTTTTGAATACATCTTGATCCAAATCTAATTTAGACAGCCAACAAAGGATTGTTCTGTTAAAAGAACATGTTTGACCTGGTTTTGCGAAATACATTCAGCACGATTATTGAGCCCACATTTTCGAAACTGCCACCTCCGGAGAGGGTTGAGGGGGTCCTCCCCAGTGGCACATCCCAGAGAGGTGAGTGTCAGAGTGGCCTCTGCCAACTGCGAGCCCCCCAACTGCCCCCATGACAGCCACTTCTCAACACTTGGATTTTTTTCCCCTCCTCGCTCTACCGTCATTCTTGCCGTGATGTGAGCCCGATCAGGGCCAAGAACGAGGAGCTTTAAGCGGCCTCGCCGGCGACCGAGCCCGGTCAACGCGTTGTTTTTTTTTTTCTCTCTCTCCTCATGCTTTCCCGACTGCTGCGTTGGAAAAATCACACCTGAGAACGAAGCGCTCAAAGCAGCCAAGACCGGTCAAAGCGCTGTTTTGTTTTTTTCTGTGAGGAATTGATAAGTGGAATCGCCAGACAAGTAAACAAACAATTCCTAGGAATGAAATCCCTGGGAACTGGTTCTTAAAGGAAGGCAACCATAATCTGTTTAGAGAAAAGTCTCAAATTTAGTTTGCTTTTGTCTATTCTCCTTCGCTAAAAGCACCTTAAATATCCCATTTGAATATTTCCCCACTGGCTGGGTGCAGCCAGTAAAAAGCCATTTTGTCATTAGCCCCACTTTTAAGTATATCAGCTACTGTATATTGGCATGTGCACGGTGGCAGAAAATTGAGTGAGGCGTGCGCACAGGATGGTGACAAAAGTCTTGAGCGCTGAGCAGGGTGGGATTATTTTTTTCGTGACTCCCTCAAGCTAATCCCGAGGTGTTCCGTGACAGTTAACCTTTGCCCCCCTCACGATTAAGGTGACTCTTAATGTGTGGCACAGCGGCCCTGGATAGTGTTGAGGGAAGCGGGACATGAATCATGTATTGCGTCGGTATTGGCGTTTATTCCCGTTCAAGGTCAAGCTCAGTGAGCGGCGCCATGTGTTCGTAATGAGCCGACATGGCCGTGTGGTGTAAAGGCCTGCTTGAGATGGCGACCGCATATTTGAGGTTTGGCATTTGCAAATTGAGATTTTTTTTGCACTTACTTTACAGGTTGTCTAGAGACCCCGCTAAGCGTCTTGAAGTGACCTGCAATTCATGTTGGTATCGTCACCTCTTTGAGCACAGCTCACTCCTCTTTATTGGACGCTCGTGAAAAGCCTGACGGTCGACCTTGCTTCACCTCGCCGTCTTTCACGCGTCTTTCCCGTGGCCAAGCACCTGCCATAAAAGAATCCACTTTATTGAGGATGTTTTTCCTCCCGCTGAAGAGTTTTTTTATTTGGCAGGACAGGCCGAGGGTAAAAAAATAAAAATAAAAAAATAAAAGTCTCTCCCAGGCTTTTAAAAGCTCCGTGTTGCTGAAGTTATGAACTTTTAATTGCGGAACATCACAGCGGATTATCTTGTCAGACGGTGTTGGCGCGGCACGCTTTCTCCCGCCCCCCAGCCCTTCTGCTGCGCCGTCTGGACGACACGGGCTGCTCACTCACAACACTTCATTCGTTTATGCCAGAGGCGGTGGTGGGAGATATAATATGTAATAAAAATGACAGTGGTTAAAAAAAAAATCACATTAGAAATTGTCAAAAAAAAACAAAAAAAAAACTTGACAGTGGGGAAATTGTATGATTCATTTAAAAAGAAATAATCAAAAGTATAGTAATATAATAATATAATTAATATTATAAAAGTATAATGTCAATAGTAAAAAAAAAAAAAAAAAAAAAGATTAAATAAAAAATTACAATGGGGAATTTAAAAAGGGTTTATCATAACTAACAACAGTAAAAAAAAAAAAGTAAATGTGTTCTATAAAATTTGTCCTCATACTTTTATGAACGCGACATTAACCACTGTTTTAATCATTTTAAAATAAAGTAAAATTACTTGCACTTTTTGACTGTACAACGGATATAAAAATTACTACTAGAACTGCTGAACTTTATTTGGGGTTAATCAACTAACCTTTATTTTGGGTTAACATGAGTTTGAATGCGATTAGTTAACATGGGCATCTCCAGTTATATGATGCTCTGCACACATTTGCTACCGCATTATGTCACTTGTTTATTTTTACATGCCATCTCTAAAACATTTCCTTTGTACAGGTCAGAGGTCACAATCAATGTACCAATGGTATCAAACTGGAAAGGCTGGCAGTGAATGAGTTGGAAAAAAAAATGGAAATTATTCATCTTGGGCCCCTTTTTTTTTTTTTTTTAATATATCACATAATCTGGCATTTGAACAGGGGTGTGCAGACTTTTCATATCCGCTTTAACTGATTCGTGAACTGTCTTGTCAAGCGGACCGTTTGACTTTGGATGTGCTCAGCGGGGCGGAACCTGAGCATTTGAGTCCATTGGCATTTGCAAGGCGTGCGACTCTGAATCGCTGTTGGCTCTTTTGTTTTACAAGGCAAAGTAGTTTCTGCGTAAAGTGACCTTTTATGCCGCATAAAGGGGAACGAAATGCGATTGTAATAAGTATGTTTTTTGGATACTATTTTATTTGAAGGTGCACGCACTTATCAGATGTGAGTGCCAAACTCTTTTGGGCGTGTGTCTTATCTGTGCAGGGTCTTCCTGCGGGCCATTAATCAGTATGCGGCCGTGCTCAACAAGAAGTTTCTGGATCAGACCAACTTTGAGCTGCAGGTAAGAGATGAACATCCTCGATACCTTTATAATATATAGAATATTATATACAACAAAGCTGTATCATTTATTTTTCATTTTTTAGGAAAAACATATAAAATTACAAGATAAAAAGTCGTTAAGTTATGAGAAGTTGTAATATTACCAAAATATGATGTAGAATAAATATGTATAATTTGCTTTTTTTTTTTTTTTTTTTTTTTTATGACAAGGGAAAAAAAAATAAAAATACCAGATAAAAACTGATATCAACCATAATATAACATCTTAATAGTATTATGAGGAGAAAAAAAGTTGTAAAGTCATATTAGAAGAGTCACATTACATTTATAATATTTGACCAAAAAGTTGCTTTCATCACCTTAACGTCGACTACAAAATAAAATCTTAAGTCATTCAACCCCTGCTGAAGATGTTTTGTTTTTTTCCCCGTTAGTGGCACCTGTAAAGCTGTCAATGTGTGAATGGACACGAAAGCCCGATTTGCATGTTGTGACGCCGAATTGTGTTGTTGTAAAAGTCAACATTTCCCCTGCTTTCTTTCTTTTTTGTTGCGGTTAGCTGTGGAACAACTACTTCCACCTGGCCGTGGCCTTCCTCACGCAGGAGTCGCTGCAGCTGGAGAACTTCTCCAGCGACAAGCGGGCCAAAATCTGCCACAAGTGAGTGGACGAGGGCCATCGTACAGCTTGAAGCTTTTCAGCTCTTGTTTCACTTGGATTACTGCTGTAATGTTTTTTTGTTTTTATTTAGATTTTTTATTTTTATAAAAATGTTTCATTTATTTTACTTTTTAATTAAAAAATTGAACAGATTTTTGACATTTTTATCAAAAAATATTAACATTTATTAGTGCATGTTATTAGTAAAAAAAAAAATTTTTTAATGTTGCATATTACTTTGTTGCATATTACTTTGCATTCATTATTAATTATATTTACATGAATTCACATTTATACAAATGTAATTGTCCTTTTAAAAAACAATAATGTTCATGAATATTAACGTCAATATTCACATTAAAAATAAAAATGTGCTTATTAAATTATGCATATTAAATATTTTAAAATATTTTCATTAAATGTATTAAAATGTTAATACAAATAACAAATGAACTAAAAAAAAAATACAAATTGTGCCTTTAATTTCTTATATATATATATATATATATATATATATATATAAATAGTTTATATTAATGAGAATATTTTCTATAAAATAAATAAATGAACTTCTTTTTCACCTTTTTATCCCAATGATGCCTCCAGGTACCAGGACATGCGGCGGCAAATCGGTTTCGAGATCCGGGACATGTGGTACAATCTAGGTAATTTCAAAAACACAGTGTGTTGTTTTTTTTGTTTTTTTTCCTTATCGATCGGATTCCGAGCCAATAACTGCTGTCAAATGTGGAAAGTGTTCTTTTAATGGGCTTACTTTGTTGTGTCCAGAGAGACATAAGTGGGGGCCATTAGAATTTCTTTCCATTTAATTCAAATGATGTCCGTCCCCCCCACCCCAAAAAGGGCCCCACAAGATCAAATTCATCCCCGAGATGGTGGGCCCCATCCTGGAGATGACACTGGTCCCCGAGATCGAGTTGCGCAAGGCCACCATCGCCATCTTCTTTGACATGATGCAGTGCGAGTTCCACTTCACGTGCAGCTTCCAAAGGGTACGTCCACCACCTCCAACTTGACTTGCGACTGACCCAACTTACCAGTTTTACAGTGACGAGCCAGCATTCCATTATTGTTATTTATTTATTGATTGATTTTGCTTTATGTTGTAAAATTTGACTTACGTTTGAGCTTTTTTTTTTTTCTAACCCTCCCTCAGCATGTTGTGTCCAGTTTTGCAGATAGTGAACATTTAAAAAAAAAAAAAAAAAGAGGTCAGTCGTGCTTGCTTCGAGCTGTTTATTACCACTCCCAGTTTAACGTTACTGTAAAGTAAAACGTAAAAAAGTACATTTTGTGTATTTAAACAAACCACATATCATTGTCTTAGAAAGGACTACTAGCTTCATGCTAACACATAAAGCGAAACAACATAGCCAAGCTAATGAAACTAGCAGCAATATTGCAGTAGTTAGTTGCAGATTTGAGATGTGAGCGATTACAGTTACGACCGTGGTCACGGAACGAACCAAACTCGTAAATCAAGGTACCTCTGCACTGCTGCTCGTCTGCGATCACATGCGAGCGAGGGGGTGTCTAGTGCAGGAATGTGGGGGATAATAAACGGCGTGTAGCCGCGAGCTGGCTTGTAATTGGGCAAATCTCATTTTGTGTTGTGGCGCGATTATCAACAGCGGCGCCGAGAGCAACCTAATGTTATGCTTCGTTACGGCATAAAATGAAGCTTTTCTGCATGAAGAAAATCCACTTTGGCGGGGCATGTTCTGTCTGTGTGTGTGTGTGTGTGTGGGCGCCTTAAAGGACACCGAAGGAGGTACAATGAACCCGTTAATATTTTTTTTATTTTTTGCGCGGGATAAGTTCCAGACTTACCCGGAATATTGTACTGCCATACAGGTACAGAAAGCGCATTTAAACGTATTAAGACTCTAGAAGAAACGTATTCTCACTCTCTCACTGTCAAAAAAAAAAAGTGAGACGATTGCATACACGATTGCCCGCCTCCATTGCTGGGGATCCGTGCCAGACCATCCCCGCAACAGTTGAAATCCACGATATAGAAATAACCCAATTCAAATACACCCCACGCCTGTTCACATGTGTTCATATAATGATTTGTTTTGCTTATTTTTCTTATAGCTAGTGTCCTGTCTTTTATTTTTTTGTTATTCTTCTCTCTGTCCTCTCCTTTTTGTTTTCTGGCCGACTGAAATTTTCAATAAATATTCATCAAAACACACAAGAACCACAGTGGCATTGTAAAAAATGGAATCCATTGTTGCACTATAAAACTGTTCGGGCATAAAAGGCATTCATATTCTGCTTGACTTAGCAGCTGAACAGCACAAGTTTAAGAGAAAAAAATAAAATAATTTTTGCTTCAATTCAATGGTCATTATGCTGCTCCTTGCTGTGATTGCAGTTCGAGAACGAGATCATCACCAAGCTGGATCACGAGGTGGAGGGCGGCCGCGGGGACGAGCAGTACAAAGTTCTCTTCCAGAAAATGTAAATACGCGTCCCGACATTGCGCCGGTAGACGGCGCCAAAAAGGCTGACGCTCGCTCTTCGCCCCGTCTTCAGTTTGCTGGAGCACTGCCGGAAGCACAAGTACTTGGCCAAAAGCGGCGAGAACTTCGTCACCCTGGTGGTGCGCCTGCTGGAGCGTCTGCTGGACTACCGCACCATCATGCACGACGAGAACAAAGAGAACCGCATGAGCTGCACCGTCAACGTGCTGGTGAGTGATGCGATGAATCCATAAATTGCAATATTAGTCATTTGAACTGCTCTAAGTGCTAGTGGACAATTGTGCATCTTTTTGCACAATAGTTTTTTGTCAATGTCTCTGTCTCCAAAGTGTTCTGTAAATTGACTGTCTGTAAATTGACTAGAGCGGCTCCAACTACCGGAGGCAAATTCCTTGTGTGTTTTGGACATACTTGGCAAATAAAAATGATTCTGATTCTGATAGATAGATACATGCATATTAATAGCTCGACAGATCATTTGTGTCAATTGATTGATGTAACAAAAAAAATCCAATGAGCAAAAACTTATTTTGAATAATATAATTGTCATTTGCGCTTTATTTTTTGGGAAGGTTAAAAAATCGATTGCGATCCGAAATCATATTTTTTTTGTGGGAAAATCTGAGATTTTATTTGAAGGTTTATATCGCCCGCATGTAACGAGAACGAAACGTTTTTCAAATTTGTTTTATAAAAACACGTTTATGAATATTAATAAAGATATAAAATGACAAAATGTTTTATTTAAAATGTTAATGTTTTGTTGTTAATGTGTGTTAATTATAGCAAATAATATTGATAAATGAGAGACGAGTTGAGATAAATTAAGAAATGCATCTTAATTTATTTGTATTATTCAAAATGGAATGATAAGAGATAAAGTATTTTTTCTTTTTGAATTATTAAATGTGTGTGGAGTATTAAACTAATTCTTTTTAGTCATATGTATACTTTTTCATTTTTTATTGCATATTTGTATTGACTAATACTGTAAAACAAAAATAGCAAGAAATAGGATTTTAATTGTTTTTAAATAAAAATCCAACGATGAATATTAATGAAAACGAACAATTACAAAATGTGCTTTCCATGTTTAAATTGTATTTTCGAAATGTTAATATTGTGTGTCGATGTTATCAATAATATTTTCGCCGAATGATTTGAAATGTCTTAGATTTTCACTAATTGTCCTGCTCATGAATAGTAATAGGAAAAATGCTCTTTTTAATGTTTGAGTTCAAACAAATAATCAGTGAAGTGCAAGTGTGAAGCCTGCATAATATATTACATGACCACGGAAAACCTTTTTGGGTTTTTTCAGCTCTTTTGAATGACTGCCCTTTTGTCCTCCACAGAACTTTTACAAGGAGATAGACCGAGAGGAGATGTACATCAGGTAAGCGTTTGCTCCCTTCCTTGATTTCAAGGAAGCACTGTTTCATGACAAGAGACCAGGTACGTCACGCGTGTGCACGCTCTTGATTCTTTTGAAAATGTTCTTCAATCAGGTATTTGTACAAGCTGTGCGACCTCCACAAGGAGTGCGACAACTACACGGAGGCGGCGTACACGCTGCTGCTGCACGCCAAGCTGCTGAAGGTACAACGACAACAGTCGTGCGTCGTACACATATTTTCTTATTTCTTGTCCTTTTTCAGTGGTCCGACGAGCCGTGCGCCGCCCACCTGACCCGGCGGGACGGATACCAGGCCACCACTCAAGGCCAGCTCAAGGATCAGCTCTACCAGCAGATTATCAATTACTTTGACAAGGGCAAGGTATGCTGCACACGTGCACACATTTGATCATAATGCACCACGTGGGATCTGTCCTCATTTTGTAGGACTTTATTTCATGGTATTTAATTTGGGTTTGTATTTGTTTTCTTTATTTACAGTGGGTACAGAAAGTATTCAAACCCCCTTCCATTTTTCACTCATTGTTATATTGCGGCTATTTACTAAAATCATTTAAGTTCATTTTTTTCCTCATAAATGTACACACAGCAAACCATATTGACAAAAAAAAAAGGAATTGTTGAAATTTTTGCAGCTTTTTTAAAAATGAAAAACTGAAATGTCACACAGCCATAAGTATTTAGGAGAAGCACCCTTTTGAGCTAATACAGCCATGAGTCTTTTTGTTTTTCACACCTGGATTTGGGGATCCTCTGCCATTCCTCCTTGCAGATCCTCTCCAGTTCTGTCAGGTTGGATGGTGAACGTTGGTGGACAGCAATTTTCAGGTCTCTCCAGAGATGCTCAATTGGGTTTAAGTCAGGGCTCCTTCTGGGCCATTCAAAAACAGTCACAGAGTTGTTCTGAAGCCACTCCTTCGGTATTTTAGCCGTGTGCTTCGGGTCATTGTCTTGTTGGAAGGGGAACCTTTGGCCTAGTCTGAGGTCCTGAGCACTCTGGAGAAGGTTTTCGTCCGAGATATCGCTGTACTTTACCGCGTACATCTTTCCTTCGATTGCGACCAGTCGTCCGGTCCCTGCAACTGAAAAAACCCCACAGCATGATGCTGCCACCGCCGTGCTTCACCGTTGGGACTGTATTGGACAGGTGACGAGCAGTGCCTGGTTTTCTCCACACATACCGCTTAGAATTAAGGCCAAAAACTTCTATCTTGGTCTCATCAGACCAGAGAATCTTATTTCTCACCATCTTGGAGTCCTTCAGGTGTTTTTTAGCAAACTCCATGCGGGCTTTCATGCGTCTTGCACTGAGGAGAGGCTTCCGTCGGGCCACTCTGCCATAAAGCCCCGACTGGTGGAGGGCTGCAGTGATGGTTGACTTTCTAGAACTTTCTCCCATCTCCCGACTGCATCTCTGGAGCTCAGCCACAGTGATCTTTGGGTTCTTCTTGACCTCTCTCACCAAGGCCCTTCTCCCCCGATTCCTCAGTTTGGCCGGACGGCCGGCTCTAGGAAGGGTTCTGGTCGTCCCAAACGTCTTCCATTTCAGGATTATGGAGGCCACTGTGCTCTTAGGAACCTTAAGTGCAGCAGAAACTTTTTTGTAACCTTGGCCAGATCTGTGCCTTGCCACAATTCTGGCAGTTCCTTTGACCTCACTATTGTCATTTGCGCTGACATAGACGGTGAGCTGTAAGGTCTTTATATAGATAGACAGGTTTTTGTGGCTTTCCTAATCAAGTCCAATCAGTATCATCAAACACAGCTGGACTCCAATGAAGGTGGAGAACCATCTCAAGGATGAGCAGAAGAAATGGACAGCACCCGAGTGAAATATATGAGTGTCACAGCAAAGGTTGCGTGATATTTCACTTTTTCTTTTTTAATAAATCTGCAAAAATATCAACAATTCCATTTTTTTCTGTCAACAAAAAATGAATCTAAATGATTTTAGCAAATAGCTGCAATATAACAAAGAGTGAAACATTTAAGGGGGGTCTGAATACTTTCCGTACCCACTGTAATTCGGTTGTTCGGAAATTGTTCGTTTTGTTTATATTTATGTTATTTACTTTTAAATGTTTTTTATTTGTATTTCATTAACTATAATTTTTCATTTTTAAAATATTGCATCTTGACAACAAAATGTCCTTTTTCGCAAATTAAATCTTTCCTTTTTTTCGTAAGCTGCCTTTTTCCACCAACGAATTTCTTCTCGCTTCTGTTTGGCTAAATACAAATACCACCAAACACATTGGAATGTGGACCTGTGCTGTTTTCTTCCAAACGGTTGTGCGCGTGGTTTTGTTTGTTTCCAGATGTGGGAGGAGGCCATCATCTTGGGGAAGGAACTAGCCGAGCAGTACGAGAATGAAATGTTTGACTTTGAGCAGCTTAGCGCCTCCCTGGTACGTCTATTGTTCATAAAGAAGGCATAATTACGATTCTACCCTGACTTACAAATGCTCCAATGTCACGGAACGGTACAAATGAAGGTTGTAAGTCAAGGTAGCCCTGCATGCTATTTTTATTTTTTTTAACATGATGGTCATTGGTTCACAGCGCAAGCAGGCTCAGTTCTACGAGAACATCGTCAAGGTGATCCGGCCCAAACCCGATTACTTCGCCGTGGGCTACTACGGCGTGGGCTTCCCGTCCTTCCTGCGGGTGAGTAAAGCGAGACAAGCTAACAACCGCTTGCTATGTTTGTCGGCGGAAATGAGCGCTAAGAATTTAAGAACGGTAGCAAATGACGAGAGAAGACCTCCCGAAGGCGTCTGAACATGTCAAATGCCTTTTTTTTGTTTGTTTGTTTGATTTTTGTTCTTGATTTTACATTTCTGCTCTTTATAGATATACGGTGTATTTTTGTGTTAGTTTTTACTTAATAGAACATCATTTATTAGTCCTGCAAAGGAGAAAGTCCAGTTATAAAGTGATATGTTTTTTATTGTTACCAGCAAACCTGTCGCGGGCACAGTTGCCCACAGAGATTTAAATGTTTCATCGCATTACATATACACAACAAACTGATGTCAAATTGAAATCAGAAGTCAAGGATAATAGTTTGTTCAACTATTGTTCAAGTTAGTGTAACAAGGGGTTTGGTAACAAACAAACAAAACGCTTGCAAAAGCTCAAGGGTGTTTATTACAAATGGTTTTGAAATTTTGATACCAAGTTTTGCAAGAATCATCGAAGTTGACGCAAATGGTTTTCTTTTGCGGGCCACATAAAATGATGCGGTGGGCCCGCATCTGGCCCCCGAGCCACATCTTTGACACCCGTGCTTTAAAAGCATTAGACGGAAAGTTCCAGACAAACTTGAGCTCGTTAGTTGAGGTAATTCCGTTGATGTTTACTAAGTCGTCATTTGATGTCTTTTCACCTTATCTGCCTCTTCTAGAGTTCCGCTGACTTTATTTAAAGCGAAAGCGTCCCGTCCCCCGTCAAAAAAAAAAAAAAAAAAAAAGAAAAAGAGAGAAAGTCCTGAAGCGTTCGGGAAGTTCCACTTTGAAGACCAATTCTTCTTCAATCGCGCTTTGAATCTTTTCATGTGTCCGTTCACATGGCAAATTGCACCCGTCTCATCTTGTACTTTGTTAAAACGTCCTTTCTGATGCCTTTTTGTCTCGCTCGCGCCGTTTCACTCCTTCCTCCCTTGCGCCAACTCCTTGACCTTGGCGGGGAAGGAAAAAAAAAAAAAGAATCCTCTCCGCCGGTCGTCTCCGTGAGGTCGTCCTCATCCGGCTGCAAGGTCTCGCGTGCTTGGCCCGGACGCCTTGCGGTCGAGTCGTAAAGTAATAAAATTGGTGAGATGTGAGAATAAAGTTGTGAGGTGATTGGGATGCTGTGCGTGTCTGAATAAAGTTGTAATGTTACATGAACCAAGTTGTGGACGAAATAGATGGTCACAAAACGAGAAACAAAAGAGTCAAAGTTCAGAGAATAAAGTCGTAGCGTTTTGAGGACAAAGACGCAATTGTCATAGAGCTACAAGAATAAAGTTGTAAAGTGACAACGTTTGCAATAAGTTTGTCATGCTACAAGAATAAATTTGTAAAGCAACAGGACATTAAATGTGTCGTAAAATAACATTCATACAATTGAGTCGTAACGTAGTGAGAGCAAAGTTATGTTCAGAATAGTCATAAAGTTTAACAAATTAAATAATAATGAGTACAGTCATAACGTAACAAGTAACGAAAATTATATAACAATCATAGTCAAAGTAACAAGAGAGCAAGAATTATGTCAGTAGTATTAATGTAACAATAAAGTAGCAAGCATAAATTAACAATAAATTTCTCAATATTGCTAAGTAATTTCTCATTTATTTGCATGTAATTACCACTATTTTCACAATTGTATTCCTTCTTCATTCTCTTTGTAGATACCACAGTACTTGTAGGATTACAGCTTTATTGATGCAAAAAAAAAAAAAAATACCCCCCATGTCATATTCGGAATTTGCAAATGCAATCATACCTCAAATGAACTTCTTTTTTCCGATTTTCCATTCTTTTCTTTTTTTCCTTCCCCAAGCGGGCACATTTCATTGTAATGAAAATGAGCTTCATGACATGGAGATGACTTTGATGCTCAACTACGAGGTTAATTTGCCGTAAAACACGGCTAAAGATTGTAGCGTAGTACTTTTCAATCAGCGTCATTGTGCTTTTTTTTTTTTTTTGTCTTTGACATATCCGTCAGAGCCAACGGGCCCCGGGCACGACGTGCTTCCTTTTAAATAATTGGGGGATTGAGGCGTGTGCTGTGCGTGCAGTATCGCGCAGCAGGAAACAAAATCATTTTAATGCCGATTTATCATTCCATTTAATCAATTCATTCTGGGTTTGTCAGCATTTATTTCCAATTCATTTTATTAGTTGTTTTTTTTTTTTTTTTTTTTTGGTGGCTTCTGAGAAAAGTCTATAAATTCAAAAATGTAATTAGCATCTTCAGAAATGATGTTGCAAATGATGAAATTTCATTTGGACACACAACGGGAAAGATATTTACAAGTGTGAAACTTTTGAGTTTTTTTTTTTTTTTTTTTTTTTCTTAGAAGCAATCGTTACATTTTGAATGGTAACAGCCAATAATTCGAATCTCATAGCGGTAAAATTGATTCAATTAAAAAGGAGGAATCGGACACGCCCCCAGAAAAAACAAGCGTCAGCATATTAGTTTCCTTTAGAATATTCATTTGTTTAATGTCTTTACATACATTTTGATCATCATGAAGGACTTATTTTCACAGCTATTAAAAAATATATATATATAAGTGGTACGGAAAATGGATGATTCTAAATGTAAATACGGGATTAGTTCAAATGGGAATTCATATTTTTTGTGGGGAAAAAAAAAATCTGCAAATGTATTTTCAAGCCAGATAGTGGTAGCCCTTGTTGTCTGACCGTTGTCCCACGGCCGCGCGCCCGCCAGAACAAAATGTTCATCTACCGCGGCAAGGAGTACGAGCGCTGGGAGGACTTTGAGGCGCGACTCCTCACGCAGTTCCCCAACGCCGAGAAGATGAAGACCACCACGCCGCCCGGCGATGACATCAAGAATTCCCACGGACAGTGTATCCTCAATCCTGCTACTCACACACGTGGACGTTTGCATTGTATTTACGTTACATTACATTCCTTGATGTGTCCATGTAAAGACGTCCAGTGTTTCACGGTGAAACCCATCCTGGATTTACCCGCCAAGTTCCAGAACAAGCCCGTTGCCGAACAAATCCTCAGGTAGATTATTAGTATTTATTATTATTTTTTTTTTAATCCTGACCAATTCAAAGCCGTTTGCAACAAACCACTTGGAGTAATACCTGCCATTAACGCTATTGGAGGAGAACTTTCCAGATATGTTATTATTCTGCCAATATCCCCTCCCATGATGACATAATGACCAAAAGAAAAAAAAAAAAAATCTTGAAAATCAGTAATCTGGTAGACAAAGTCAAAAATCATACCCCACATGAACAGGCTTGATGAGTACTTCTCATGTTAATATTTTGCAAATATGCCCTCCTCTAACGACATATGGACAAAAAGGATTTTTTCTTCAAAACGAGTAACCTTGTAGTATGGTCAAAAATGTATTTGTAAGGTATTATTGAAGAAACCACATGGAGGAATACCTCAAATCAACGGTCTTGATGACTACTTCCCAGATATGTTATTATTTTGCCAAAAAAAAAAAGCCCTTCATGAGGGGATTAGAATATTCCCAGGATTAGATGGGTCCTTGGCTGACGCAATGACCAAAAGACATTGTGGACACGCACTGTTGGAGGTCTGGACTTTCTGACATCACCTTTGTGTGTGTGTGTGTGTGCGTACTCATCGCTCAAGCGTATAAATTCCCTCGAATATGCGAGGCGCCAAATGCATGAGTGGGCGTAATTAAAAGGGGATGTTTACCCGTGGCAACCTTTATGCAAATACACCTGGACGACAGCTTTTATCGCGCGGCTGCAGGGCTGCCGACCTCTTCGGTCGCCTTATTTGCTCGCCGCGCCCGATTAGCATGCGCTGACCCTGGCGTCGGTCACTGCAGTGGACTGAAAAGCGGCCTTCTATATGCGAGTCTCTGACCTGGCTTTGTCCCAAATGCAAATTTGCCTCATTAATAATCTGTTTATTTGATCAAGAATATCGCGCTGCGCTTTCCCGTTTCATTTGGGTTCCTTATCAAGTGGATTAAAAGGTGCGGAGGTCCCAAATGAACAAGCTCCAGCCCGAGACGGCTTGTCGTTCGCAATGGTCATTTTCCCTTCTGTCTCTATCTCAAAGCTTCTACACAGTCAACGAAGTCCATAAATTCCAGTATTCACGGCCGGTGAGGAAAGGCGAGAAGGACCCAGACAACGAGTTTGCTGTAAGTGATTGATTCACTTCCATTTTAAGACAGTACTGTATGATGACATCTTTTTTTTTTTTTTTTTTTCATTAATCCAGTCTGGTAACAAGGTCAAAAATGCATTTGCCACAAACCACATCGAGTAGCACGTTAAACTAAAGCGCTCGATGAGGGCTTTCCAGACCTGTCATTATCTTCTCATTAGGCGCTCGTCATCAGTTGAAATCATCACACCAAACCTGGACTCAGCAGCCCGTGTGTTTTGTTTTTGTGTTCAGAACATGTGGATCGAGAGGACCACATACACGACGGCCTACAAGCTGCCGGGCATCCTGCGCTGGTTCGAAGTCAAGTCCATGTGCACTGTGAGTAGGGGGACGTCCCGAGCGGGCCGCGTGAAGATGTGCAGCCCGCCGATCGATGGATGCGATTACGCGATATTGACGGCATCACAAGACGCAGGATACGTCACCTCGCTGTCAGAGGAATCGATTCAGCCGACACATTCTTTTTTTTGTTTCTCTCAAGCTTGTTTTACAGCGAGCGTAGCTAGAGACGTATCGCAAACACAAATTTAGTTTCTTTTGCGATTAGGGGGGACGCCTTTATTTTTCTGAAAGTGGACTTTCAAACAGACTAAAAAGCCACTATTATTATGGAGATATGCAAAACCAACAAATATTTTTGGAATGTGAAATATTTTTTGATGCTATTCTTAAAAAATGGATGAAAAGGCATCTCAAAATAAAAGCCTTTCCAAATAATATCCGCGTGTGTGTGTGTGTGCGCGTAGGATGAAATCAGCCCGCTGGAGAACGCCATGGAAACCATGCAGCTGGCCAACGACAAGATCAGCAGCATGGTGCAGAAGCACCTCAATGACCCCAACCTTCCCATCAACCCCCTCTCCATGCTGCTCAACGGCATCGTGGACCCCGCCGTCATGGGGGGCTTCGCCAACTACGAGAAGGTAGGCACGGACACCTGGCGTCCTACATGCTCGTATATGTCCAAAAATGGTCAAGTTCGTATTGAAATAGCTTGGATACATTTGAGTAAGTCTGTAAAATGCATCGCTGTTCTTTTTTTTTTTTTTTTTTTTTCAAAACTTTAATAACAAACAAAAACAATTGATCGCTGTAATGCGTCGGTGCAGAATGAACTAGTCAGCCACGAAGGTAAGTTTGCATGCAGATTCATTCCCGTTTATTACACGGGTCCTTGTTGTATTTATTGCATCAGTCATGGCTGTAAGAGCTTTGGAAAAAGAAAACTGCTGAGTGTGTGTCCTCCCTGCGCAGGCCTTCTTCAATGACAAGTACACGCACGAGCACCCGGAAGACCAGGACAAGATCGACAAGCTGAAGGACCTCATCGCCTGGCAGGTGAGACTCGCAACCTTCCGCTGGGATACGTGTCCAACGTGACGCCAGCGCAAGTCACAAGCTCGGTTTTGCTTTTTTTTGTCAGCCTTCTACTGATCAAAGCTTATTATTGTTTTGTGTTTTTTTTTTTTTTAGGGTGTTTCATGAAGAAGGTAGATGCAAGTAAAAATACCATTTCATGAAGTGCCTTTAAATGCTTCAAATTGTTTAATAAATGACTTTAATTATGTGATTAAATAAATACTTTCAGATGAAAAAAATAAACGTTTTTCACTTGAAAGCCAACATCAATTTTTTGAAATAAATTAATCTGTAATTTATGTTCTTTAAATATGAAAAGGTTATTTGTAAAAAAATTAATTAAAAAAAAAATGAAAATTAACTATTGAAACTTTGTTTGGATAGTTTTAAAAAAAATTTGACAGAGTTGCATGCTTGTAATTGGACAGCGATTTTGGTCAGAAACGAGTGTTTTGGTGAAACCAACCCATGTTCGACTGCTGATATCGAAAGAAGGAAAACAGCTGGAAACCAACTTTTTTTTTTGTTGGCGAAAGAAAGTCAAGAGTCTACTCTTTTTTTGGTAGTTTCGGTGCTCGTATTGTCAGAGAACCCGACAATCTGTGAGTATCGAAAGGTTCGTGAGTCCAGGCCTTGTTGTGCAGCTCCCCAGTCGCCACTTGGCTAATTGAAGTCTCTCCTACACGACGCTGTGGCCGAAGTTGGCCGTTGCGTTGCAAGCTCTTCAACCTCCAGCGAGCCGGCACCGACGCGGTACAAAAATAGCTTGCGCGTATCTGCGCACGAGCGCGTTGCCATGCCGCCGCTCGGGCGCACTCGATCATCCTCCATCGCGATCGGCGCTATAAAAAGAACGCCGACGGGTATCCCGGGAGACGGAAATCCTGCCGCACGACTCTGCGTCTCGCGCTTCTCGCGCGACCTCCGCAGGATATTGGTCTCATTGCCTTGCTCGGTGGCGGCGGCGGCGTCCTTGCGAAACCTCGCTTTCCTGCCACAGTCGCCGTCCTCAAAAGATGAGGATGATGAAGGTGCAGACTCTGGGGAAATCCCTGCAGCTCGTTTTTCTGAGCTCGGCGAAGTCCGGTTTAAATGTTTGTATTTAACATTTCAGTAAAACATTTTAGATTTTTTTTTGTAATAATCGAAACAAATTTGGTGATGTTTGAAGGAGTTGTGACTTTTTACGTTTTTTAAGTGCAGTGTAAGCAAAATTAAACAAAAAAAAAAAAAGAGAAATAAATTGTAATTCCAGAAAACTTCAGAAAAATATTCAAAATCTGTGAATTTTGGGGAAAAAATAATTGAACAATTTGGACATTTATTGCAACTATTTCTGTTCATTTTGGGGGCAATAAGCAATTTGTAAAAAAAAAAATAATAATAAAAAAATGTAAGACTAGTTTGAAAAATGTTTGAAAATGTTAGAATTTTGGGGGGGGGCTGATCAACCATTTTGAAAATACTCAACTTGAAACTACTTTTGTGAATTGAAATGCAAATAATGAAAGAAAACGATGACACGGACATACATCGACGTGGCCGGATGACGATCGATTCTTGATGTCGATCCCTGGCAGATCCCGCACCTGGCCGAGGGCGTGCGCATCCACGGCGAGAAGGTGACGGAGGCGCTGAGGCCTTTCCACGACCGCTTGGAGGCCTGCTTCAGGCAGCTGAGGGAGAAGGTGGAGCAACAGTACGGAGTCAAGACGCTGGTGAGACTTTTGACCAAACATCTGCCTTTTCAAATTGTGATGATCATAAGTGTTCATAATTGGGTGTAAAGGGGAAAAATATTCTGAACTTCCACACAGAGCACACTAATAAAAATAAATCTCCTCTCTTATAGTGTCGGTCATAACTGAAATATATTGTAACATGAATCAATAAAAAGTGAACGGTGTATAATGTGGCAATCAGCTGCCAGCACCTGCAAAACACAAAAGGACGACAGCGCCACCCTCAGGCAGAGAAGGACAACAGCACAACAAAATTAACCAAGGGTCATAACAAATGCGTTTTATTCAATTGGAGAAAAGGTCATGTTAATAAATATGCTAATATTTTAATAATATAAAATACCATTTTATTTAAACCCTATAGCCATATTTCTTTCTGCTCCATTAGATAAATAAATAATAAATCTCAATGCTTTTTTTTTAAACTCTCTCTGGAAATAAAAGCGTACACTGTCACCTTTTGCTTTAAATTGTGAAAGGTGAAACAAACTTCAAACTGTTTCCTTTTTTTTTTTATCGTGATGCACGTACCAGCCGGCGGCGGACGAGCGTCGCGGTCCTCGTCCTCACTCCATGATTCGTTCCTTCACCATGCCGTCGTCGCAGCGGCCTCTGTCCGTGGCCTCCGTCACCTCCGTCTCCTCGGACAATCCGCCCTCCAGGCCGGGATCTGACGGGTAAGTACCTGTGAAGTATTGCGGACACCTGCGGCAAGTGAAAAGTTATTCAAAACCAATAAAAGAAAGATTGTATCCTCATCCTGTTCCCACGGAGACTTGGCCAGAAGAAGCGTTGCATTTTTGTGACCACGCGAGTAACTCAAATACTCTCAAATCATCTTTCCCCTTTGAAATGAATTAAAATGCAATTAATCCATTCCACCCCACCCTCCAAAAAAAGAAACGTGTAGTATTTTTCAAAAGGAAAATATCGCTTCAATATTGGACTTTATAAAAACATATGGTAATAATGTAATTAAATACGATGTAAAAAAAAAAAATGAAACCATTTGTGCCTCGTGATTACATTCATTGCTAGCTTCTTCTGCTGTGCACGACTTGGCCACTGGGGGCCAGTATAATGCACTCATGAAGACAAACGAAGAAGAGTTTCACAAGTACTGTAACTCAGTCAGTGGCACTATTTATTTTTTCCCCCAGAGGATAAAGAATATATGCCTGTGAGTATTGTTACATTGTCTGTCCACATGTTGCACAACCGTTTGCATTTAAATGTGTTAAAGCATTACAACCCCGTCACATAGATGTTTCCTATTTGTATTAGCCTCACGCTAACGCACTTCAAAGCAAACTTATGTTGTTAGTTTGACAGTCGTCTTTGACTTGGAGTGTCAATAAACTGCTTGAAGCCACTTTTTGGAAGAATTGTTCACCACCTGCCAAACTAAAACTGACGCGTTCAAATCAAAGCAAAAAATAAAATATCGGCCGAACAACGCCTGTATCTCGAAAAACGTATCAGTCGGGTCTTGTTGACCCGACTGATACGTTTTTCGAGATACAGGCGTTGTTCGGCCGATTTTTTTTTCCATTCAATTCAATGGCGAAAGAGGATTGGAGAACTTTTATCTGTGTATAAATGTATCTTTTGGGTGCAGTCCAAGGAGAATATTGCTTGTGATGGTTCTTCTCCCCCCCCCCCCCGCTTTTGCGTTCTTCCAGTTTCGCCCTGGAGCCGCTGCTACCCAAGAAGCTGCACACCAAGTCCCAGGACAAGTTGGACCGCGACGAGCCCGAGCGTCGGGACAAGAAGAAGGAGAAGCGCAACAGCAAGCACCAGGAGATCTTCGACAAGGAGATGAAGACCACCGAGATCCCGCTGCAGCCCGCCGAGGCCGTCATACTCTCTGAGACGGTATTGAGCCACTCGGTTTGGTTTGGATCCGTTCCGTAGCAGCCGTGAAGCCGTACTACATTCTGCTCAAGTCAACATTTGAGAGCAATACAAATACACTAAATGTCATTCTTTCTCCCAGTTTTCCGAAAGTAACTCAAAAGACACAAAATTACACAGCGACGGAAACGACTCACACACCACAGAGAGGAGTGTTGTTAACAACGCTGACAAACTTGATCTAAAATGAAGCCCAGGTCCACACGCTGGCGGTCACATCGCCACTGGTTTTTCTTCTGCCTTTTCTCCGTGATGTGCATGTACTCATGGCTGACAACGAGGCGCTCTAAAGCAACCACGCCAGCACGAGGCACTTGTCGGCACACTGGCTGTCAAATTGATTTTTATTTATTTTTTTTTTTTTAATCACCGCTCCTCCATATTCTACCTTTTTCTGCATGCTGCATGCACTCACAGCCAACAACGAGGCACTCTAAAGCCAGCACGCAGCCCTGTCCCCGTGCTGGTTTTAAAATCTTACTTTTAAAAATATATATACAAATTCCACTCTCCTGCTGTTCTCTCCAACAAGGCACTCTAAAGCGTCTACGCCGGAAGACTATTTGAAGGAAATTACAGATGCATTTTCAGGGTTTAGGCATAGCTAGCTAGCTAACTGCACGTCACAATTGCACTGAAATGATGAAAAGCAGTTTGTTATATCGCCACAATACAGTACAACATAGTTCTGACATTTCACCAGTTATCGTCAAACGTATAATGTATTAGTTGGATGAGTAAGTGGTCACTTTACAGGGTCTTTGAAGATTGAATAACCCGTTTCCGAATGTCAGGTGTTTTTTTGCAAACGATCAGAACGTGAGCAACAATTGCGTGTGCGCCGTTGGCCTCTCGCAGATCAGCCCGCTGAGGCCTCAGAGGCCGAGGAGTCAGGTGCTCAGTCAGATCGCGGGAGACCGCCGCCTCTCCGTGTCGCCGGGACCGCCCGCGACCTCGTCCTCGCCGGGGCCGCCGCCCGTCACGCCCCGCAGCAAACTCTCCTTCAGCCTGCACGCCGTTTCCAGTGAGTTGGGGCCCCCTTCCCCGTTTCAAGCTTTTTGGTGTTGTATGGAATAATGTTCATTTTAATAACAAACTAATAACTTAACTCTAATTAATTATCCAATTCTTTAGTATCGTAAAAAATATATATTTTACACATATTTTTGTATTTGTTGTAAATTTGAATTATAAACTAATAATTAATGCTCATTTTAGTTGTTTATATTTAATATACAATTTACCCATTATTTTAAAAAAGTGATTTTTTTTGTTTTTTTTGTTTTATGATTATTTTTGTGATACTGTTTATTTTAAACTAACAATTCACGCAAATTTTATCGTATATTTAGAACATTATTTAGAATGTAACTATATTTAATTAGTCAATTAATGAGTAGAATAAGAAACTAGAAATATCTTATTTGACTAATATTTTTGCATCTCAAGTGAGATAGATAATTTGGATAATAGCAATTCATGGTCATCCATGTTATTATTTGTAATTATTTAATAAGAGTATATTTAACTCATCCTTTTTTTGTATCGCTTACAATAATTGAACTGACCCATTATTTAATGAGATAAATGAACAATAAATTGACAAAAATAGATACATTGGTATTAATGAAATAATTTGAAGACAAAAACAGATAATGAAAAGTTACGATCGTCCGCTTGTGGTCAGATCTGGAGCTGAACGGGATTGGCTGCGCCGACAAGCTGGAAGTCCCGCCTCCGCTTCCCGTCAAAGGCAGCACGGCCGATTACGGCAACCTGCTGGATAGTCAAGACTCGAGCGCGCCCGCCTCCGCCGCGACCACCACGCCGCCGCCGCATCAACGGGTGCGTACGCCTTCGTCACTCGTCGGTCGCTCGACGAGAGTTCAATCGCAAAAGCGGACATCTCCGCTTTTGGTGGACTGAGTGAAAAGAGTTTTTTCTTATTGCTGGTTTGAGGTTCAAGCTATTTTTTATTTTGTTTATAAATGAACACATTGTCAATGACACTGTCCATTTTTTCAGATGAATCGGATTTAAAAAAAAATCCATCCATCGATCCATTTTCTGAGCCGCAAATCATTTTTTAAAATTTCCATCCCTTCCAAAACAGCGCATTATTTCAAATTGTTAAACAAGGCCTCTAAACGGTTAATTGTTATAAAAATGTGTGTATTGTGTTTGCGGCGTAGCATTTACCGCCGCCGCTGCCCAGCAAGACGCCGCCGCCGCCGCCTCCCAAGACCACCAGGAAGCAGGCGTCCATCGATTCGGGAATTGTACAGTAAGCGCAAAGATGCGGACAACTGAGACGACCACAAAAATGGCGACTGCCCCCCCCCCCCCCCCAACAACACACACGCGCGCACACACAAAGATACCCACACTCCTGACCCACGTTGACAAGATGAATACCTCATTGCGGTCCTTTTCAGTTTTTTACCCTTTAAGTCATCAAGACATCATGAATTTGAATGTCCCGCTATGTATGTACAGAGGTTTGTATATAGGATTTTATTCTTTTTGTTTTTGTACGTGATTGTTTGTATTAACGCATTATTAGATCACACGAGGCATTTTTACAACACGAGAAACAAACCCACCCCCCCAAAAAAAAAAAAGGCTGTCGAGTGACTTTTACCGGTGAAAAGTTTGCCGTGCACAAAGCGACTGACTGAACGTGCGCATGATTTTAAATATGAACTGCTCCAAATTCACTACTGACACCACTTTTTGAATAAACATTCACTGTGTATGCATTGTTCAACCAAAATGTCTGCTGCCTCCTCTTATTTTTGTTATTTTTGCCACTGAATTGGAGCGAATGCCATACATTTTTCTGGATCTTTTTTTGGGGGGGGGGGGGGGAACTTTTTAACCAATATTATTGTTTTGTTATTATTACTCATGGACTAATGTTTTATTTATTGAAACGACTTTTGCATAGAGTTGTGATCTAAAGAATTTCTTTCATTTTGTTTAATTATTACAGTACAAATCTTCTTGAAGGTGCACAGGTCGACTTGTCGTAAAGTCCGTCCGTCAATGAGCCGTTTTGACGAAACAAGTTGTAAAAGCTAAGCGGTGTTATTGCTGTCAAGTGCGTCGTTCGCTAACGACCCGTCAGACCCTAATTACCGCGTACCCTTGACTTGTACCACGTCACTTGCCAAATCAAGCCCCGCCTTTTAAGGCCGCACACGCTCGAAACTCACAGATACGACGGTAAAACATCAGGGTGGCGACCACGAGAGGGAAGAAATCATGCCTGCACCTCACATGCATGTTATTTTTGTTTGATAATGCCTCATCTTTATCCAATTACTTGAATACATCGACGAGATTTAAAGAGGTCGAGGTTTTATACCTTAAAAGTGGTTGCAACACGTTTGAACATCAACACTGCAGTTAAATCTAAGAAAATACAAAACTACTTCAAATAAAATGTATTGCAAGCGTCTCGAACATGCACAGTTTGAACATTTAATTCTGTGATTATATCGCGTACCACTAGAGGGAGCCTGGGTGCCCCTCGTGGTACTCGAACAACACCGACGCTGCTCGAAAAGGTCACGTCTGTTCATTCAGTGGGCAAATATAGCATGATGATGCACCTTTAGTTTCGAGAGGCGACTGAGTGTATTCAAGCGAAAGCCTCGGGTCGTCGTCGTTCTACTGACTCGCTGGAACTCACTACTTCGTCGCCTTCATGTTGTTGCGCTTTTAGAATGACGTTTTGGCTTTTCCAAGTCAAGATCATCTTTAAAAAAAAATAATAATAAATAAATAAAAAGAAGTTACTACGTAGATTAAGGTATATGGATATAATGAAATATAATTATTTATATTTTAACATGTTAAGTTGTAGTTTCCTGGTATGTTGGAAGATTTTATGTCATACATCCTCAAGAAAGGAAATACATGAAATGTGTAAAAAGCAGCTCAAATGTCATTGTGTTAGTGTGTGTGTATATATCTATTTTTTTATTATTTTTTTGCGTGGCCAAATTGTATTAGTATTGTTGCTCTAAAGGAAATCCATATCTGAGGCAAACAAATATATATATTTTAAAACATTGTTAATGTGTATAAGTTTCCATTATAATTTTGGGTTTATTTGTGCTATTTTGCATGTTTCTTTTACCATAATTGAATTTTATTGGTATCAGTGCTTTAAGTAAAACTGAAGCAAGTAAAAATTGTATAAAATATTTAAAATACAATCAAACCCATTTGTAGAATTATTTTTTTCTCATTAACTTTTGTCACGGTCTAGTTGTATTGTATCTGTGCTGTAAATAAGCAGAAAAACTGAAGCAAATCCAAATTTGATTAAATGTAATACGTCCAATTTGTATAATGTGTGATTTAAAAGCGTTATTATTATTATTTAGCGTCTTTCTTTGGTTATTATCTAATTATGTTGTCTCCAGTTTGGCGCCCTTGCACTGTTAAAAAAAAAAAAAGTAAAAAGCGATGCTCCCTGTGCTAATGCGAGATGGTATCATAATAAGATGGAGATGGTATCGGTGCTCATTGAAAGGCAGATTGGGCTCGACTGAAAAGGAGGTGTGACCGACGACCCCCCCCCCCCCCCCCGGGGGGGGGCTCCACCTGGCCCCTTGCCCATAAATACGCCTCCCTCGCCGGGTTGGAAGGTCAGTTGAGCTCGGAGCGCATCGAAGGTCGTGTGGTCGTTTTGGTTTTGTGTGGATTATGAACGCCTTTGGAGCGCAGCAAGCCTCCAGCCAGCAGCAGCCGCAGCAGAGCAGCAGCCACCCGGCACACGAGCTCCTGGACATGGCCGTGTACTGTGACAACTACGGCGTCTACCAGCACCAGAACCTCCACCACCACCTCCATCACCCCCAGAGAGCCCTCAACCACTCTTCCGGCTACGGCCTGAGCGACTACGCCGCCCCGCCCACCAACCCCTACCTGTGGCTCAACAGCTCCCCCGCCTCGCCCTACCTCCCCGCCGGCTGCTCCGGGGGCTCCGGCGGCGGCGGCGGAGGCGGCGGCTCCACCTACGTGCAGTCGGCCGGCTACGGCTCCGGCGGCCAACGGCAGCTCCTGGCGGCGCCCGGCGGGCTGGGAGGCGCCGACCTGGGCTGGTTGTCCATCTCCAGCCAGCAGGAGCTCTTCAAGATGGTCCGGCCTCCGTATTCGTACTCTGCGTTGATCGCCATGGCCATCCAGAACGCGCAGGACAAGAAGCTGACGCTGAGTCAGATCTACCAGTACGTGGCCGAAAACTTTCCGTTTTACAAGAAGAGCAAAGCCGGCTGGCAGAACTCCATCCGGCACAATTTGTCCCTCAACGACTGCTTCAAGAAGGTCGCCCGGGACGAGGACGACCCCGGTGAGTGCCGCTCGCTCAGACGCGTTCGTTTAAACGCGAAAAGGTGTCCATAGAATACATTTACACCTTGAAATCCGTAGGTTTATAGAATACACTCGTTTTGTAATAGAGTTCTTAATGAGCGCGTCCAGCTGTTTCCCATTAGCGAGCTCACTTTTAAAACTCAAACAAAACCTGTTTCATTGACTTTGTTCGCTTTTCTCCCACCAGGTAAGGGCAACTACTGGACGCTGGACCCCAACTGCGAGAAAATGTTCGACAACGGCAACTTTCGGCGCAAGCGGAAGAGACGAACCGACATCGGCACCGCGGCCGAGAAGCCCGACTCGAACGCCGAGCACAAGCTCTCGGACACGGCCAGCCTGCTGAGCTCGTCCCCGCCCAGCCTGCACGCTTCGCCGGCCTCCACGGAGCCGCGCTCGTCGCCGCTTAACTCGGCCGAGCACAGTCCGTGCTTCGCCGGCTTCGTGTCGGGCGTCGACGCGCTGCCGGCGGCCGGAGCCGAGGCCTCCCCCGGCGCCCCGGAGCGGGACTTGGGCGCAGAGTTGCCCCAAGGCCGCGAGGGCATCTCCGGACTTTCCGACAGCAGGATGAACTATTACAACCTCAGCAATCACTTCACTGTCAACAACCTCATATACAGTCGGGAAGGAACTGAAGTTTAATGTGGATTCATCCAAAAATGTCCCTATAATTTATCTGTCATTTACAGTAGCTACCTGGATATATTTTTTTGCTTGTTTTTAAAAAAAAAAAAAAGTCCAAAATGGTGCTGAAAATTCACACCCTTTTGAGTTGAAACACTTGTACAGAAATTATTTTCATAAAAAGAAATGTGACATGTATTTGTTTTATTTAAACTCGCATTGATGTTTGAATAAAAAATGTAAAAAAACTTTTGTATTTGAATATGTGCTTCCCAATGTTGTTTTTGTTTACACTTATTATTCTCATAATTCACGTTTTTTGGGGAATTCAATCTAGAGCTGCCACTAAGGATTTTTTTTTTTTAAATGAATGGATTAATAGGTGAATCTCATATTTTAAACAAACTTCATTCAAAAACAGGACATTATTTCAAGTTGACGATGCCGAAAATGCACAACCCTAATTGATTACGACTCAGTTACTGATTTGGTCCATAACGTCAGAAAAAAAGGGGGAAAAAAAATGTTGATTGTTGTTTTGCTAAAGTGAAAGCAGATGTTTGCAAATCTCTTATTTTCATTAAACACAAAGATATTCAGTCTGCTTTAATGGAGGATCACAGAAAGGCAGAAATTGAGAAGACTTGGACAATTTTGAGGTAATGTGTCTAAAGCATCCCGATTCATTGGATAATCGATTAGTTGTCGATGAATTGTTGCACCCTCGCAATCCCTTTTATGCCCACCCCAAATAAAGCTCTCTCCAAATAATCCTGTCTGTAGTCAATTGAGTGTAAATTGTCAGTGTGTGTAAAACGCAGGCATTTTCCGCCTGTCACCCCCAATCGGCCCCTTAAGCGCCCCCTCAGCCCCGCCCAGGTTCACAAGTTCAGCTTTTTTGTCTCCGGGCCTGTTTGATACGGACCTGTGGGGAATATTTGCGCCTGTCCCTTACCCGGCTGTTCCTGGACGTCACGCACGACGCCCGCTTTACGGAAGAGCGTCCGACAATATGGAATGAAAGTCCTGCAAACCGGACGAAACACCTCTTTTTGGCGGCGGGATAATTGAGTCCAGTGAGGCGCTGCGTGAAAAGGAGAATTAATTGACGAGTACAATGGAGGCTTGGCATCGGGAGCGCCCCCCCTCCTGGGTGCCCATGAAAATTTTGCCATCTGAAGATGTGGGAACAAACCATCGAGGCCCTCGCTCCCACCCGGCCCGAGGACACCTTTTGTGCCATTATCTGGGAACAAAGCGCAATTTTGTCGTACAACATTCCAAAGTTCGCACCTAGAAATTGGTGATGTGCAGCTTAAGTCACATTTCATCGCAGCTTCTAAGATTAAAGCTCCTGTTAAGCGAAAAATAAAGCTTTGACACACCACAGAGAAGAGTGTAGAGGAACAACAACGCTGTCAAATTTGGGAGGATTTCAAAAAAAAAAAAAAAAGTGAAGCTTCAAAGTTGTGAAAAATCGAGCCCTCCTCTCCGCTCTCCAACACTTTGGGCGTGTCCGCTTAATGGGCTGAAACCACGCCCCTTTCAACTGTCAATCAAACAGGTACTTCGACTTGAAAAAATCAAAGGATGCAAGGGCCACAAAGGCAATCGCAACTTGTGTATTTGAAACAACTGCGTAGCTTTGCCTTCGGGAAGTTCATCTTAGCTTAAAAAAAACTCGTGTTCCTGGCTCTTCTGTCTTTCTCTACGTGGCGTGCGTGCACTCACGGCCAACGACGACGCGCTCCAAAGCGGCCACATCCGGTTGAAGCCGCTGTACAACTAATAATAATAATTTTAAAATGAAGATTTTTTTTTGGCCTCACATTTAGTTGGAAGCCGTTGAAAATAGATTTCTTTCCAAATGTTCGATGAAGATGAGTTCAAAACGGGGCCCAGTCTGCTTTGACTGCCTCCTCCTTCAGCTGCGTGAAGTCAAAATTGGGATCAAAATCATTTGGAAGTCTGGAAGGAGATGCGTTCAAAATTGTGGAAAGGCCCCCGTCAGCAGCACACGTGGTGCCGTGAAGACGCGATGACAGCTCCGGGGCCAGCCAATATCCGTGTAACGTATGATGCGTAATATATGAACGTATGACGGCAGGGGTGCGTTATGGGCCGGCATGAGTGACGGGTGAGGAGAATGTCCATCAATGCGCGTGACCTGATTGGGTTTCAAATGAGGCTTGTAAGCTCAATGAAAGGACATGCAGTTTTTTTTGTTTTTTTTACGTCTCTATGCATTTTGGTCACTGGAAATGTACTTTTTTGAAATGTACTGCAGCTAGAAAAATTCTCAACCTTATGTTTTTTCTTATTTGTGTTTATACAGGAAAATACTTACAGTACATTGTCTTGTTAATGTTAGCCTGATAAATACTGTACATAGACTATATTGCCAAACGTATTTGCTCACCTATTCTGAAGCGACATCCCCTTCTTTAATATGACATCGGTCCACCTTTTACAGCTAAAGCAGCTTTAACTCTTCTGAAATCGGCTTTCCACAAGGTTCGGGAGTGTGTGTAGGGAATTTTTGACCAGTCTTCCAGAAGCGCATTTGTGAGGTCACACACCGATGTTGGACGAGAAGGCTCTGTTGTCTGCATTCCAATTCATCCAAAAGGTGTTCTATTGGGTTGGTGTCAGGACTGTGCTCGCCAGTCAAGTTCATCCACAGAAAATCTCTCATCTGCGCAGTTACGTTGGAAGACGAAGGTGGCCGTCCCCAAACTGTTCCCACCAAGTTGGGAGCAATGAATTGTCCAAAAGCTCTTGCTGTGCTGAATCCTCCCATTCTCCCATTTTTTTTATATGGCTGTGCACCAGTGCACAAAGCAAGGTCCATAAAGACATGGATGAGAGAGTTTAGTGTGGATGAACTTGACTGGCCTGCACAGAGTCCTGACCTCAACCCGATACAACAACTTTGGTTTGATTTTGAGTGGATAGTGAGCCAGGCCTTCTCGTTTTACATCAGCGTGTGACCTCACAAATGCGCCTCTGGAAGAATGCGCAAAAGTTCCCATAAACACTCCTCCTAAACCTTGTGGACAGCCTTGCTGTAACATGCAACTTCAAAAATGACAGGAAAAGCCTACCAGAACAGCCGAACTTAATTTGGGGTTTATCAGAGTTCACTTTAAATGGTCACTGGTGTGCGCTGACTCCCATTTAACATGAGTTTGAATGTGATTGGTTGATTCAGAACACGTATAAGAGGGTGTGCACACTTGTGCAACCGCATTATCTCAATTGTTTATTTTCACTTATCCTTTATAAAAGATAATAGTGTACAGGTCATAGGTCACATCAATGGCAGAAAAAGTTTTGAAATGATTTATCTTGGTCTCATTTTTTTTATACACAAAAAAACCTGGTATTTGGACAGGGGTGTGTAGACTTTTTATATCCCGGTAAATTTTTATTATTGTTATTATTTATTTTATTAGCTTTTTTTTAAGAAAGAAATTACCACTTGAAACTTTATACTACACTATATCGGTCTGTCTGTTTATCATCTACAGTGGATAGAAAAAGTCTACACACCCCTGTTCAGACCAAGATAAATCACTTTAAAAAAAAAACGTTTTCCACCATTAATGTGACCTATACAACGCAATAAGAAAATGAAATCTTTTTGAGAGAGAGAGGAAGTAAAAATGGAAAAGTGAGACAATGTAGTTGCACAAGTTTGCACACCCTCTTAAAACTGGGGATATAGCTGTGTTTAGAATTAACCAATCACATTCCAATTTATGTTAAATGGGATTCAGCACACACCTGCTAACATTTCAAGTGCTTCCGATTAACAAAAATAAGTTTCATCCTTTCTCTTAGGCTTATTTTGTTAACTTCAACTGAAAAGCATGTTTTTTAGTATGCCTACTCATTTTTTTAACTTTAAGTTGATTTATTTTGGAATAATACTGTATAGTGTCTGTTTCTATTCCTATTTCTGTTTAAAAATTTGCAGTTTTCGTGTGTTCAGTCCCGTTGGGCGCGCAAGCTAAAGTGTGCTTGGAGTTTTGGCGGCCTGTGCGATCGCGTTTGACAACCCCGGTCTAAATCATCATCGCCGCTGGAAACGTTCCGCGGCTGTGCGTCTCGGCTAAAGGACGGTCTGCCCTCACTTCGGCGCGTTAATGTTAGAACAAAGACTTAAGCTGCGGCGGCGGCGGCGCGAGTTGGGATAGGTTAACGCCGGACGAGGATTTACGGACGCCTAATCTTCACGTCTCGTCTCCCGGAGAATTTGTTTTTTAAAAAGAAACACACACACACAAAAAGGAGAAGCCAAAGCAACAGGTGGCGCTAAAAACAAAAAGTTTTTAACCCCTAAAAACTGATTGGGTAAGAGGCGATATTTTGGTGTTGGTTCCCACCAAAAGAGAAAAAAAGAAATGAAAATTGGACGAAAAATCTGAGAATGGGTGAAGGGTGGTCCACCGTAATATAACAATGCTGATAGAGTACAGAAAATATTTTAAGATTAAATGAATATAAAAAGAAGTTTACTCAAACGTAACAATAATAATTTAGTATAGAATAGAGGTACACATTAATACTGAACATTCAATTTAAACATGAATGTAGTGTAGAACACAACAGATACAATATAATAAAATATAGAAGAAATAACAATGAGAAATACATATAATAACTCCAAATAAAATATTATGGCTTCAATAAAAAAACATTTTCCTTCTGCATGTAATTATTGTATAGGTCGCGTTTCGTTGGGGTGGGGTGGGGGGGGGGGGGGGGCGTTTGAAGGACGACGGTGGGAGGGTGGGGAGGTGTTTCCGTGGTGATAGCACACAGCTTGAAGCACCTGCGCGCTGTCATTGCCTGCTCGTCACAGACAGGAAGTGGTGACAGATGACACAGGAAGTGGCTACCCACCGGAGGGGGGGGGGGTCGCTTTGTGGTCTTAGCCAGAAATCTGGGGGGAGTTTGGGGCAGGGGGCTGCACACGCATGAGTACTTTGGCCGACAATTTGGAGTTTCACCTGCTCCCATGCTACACTAAGTGTGTGAATATGATAGTGCCCAAATTCCCCCCCCCCCAAACCCCACCCCACAAATCCCACCCGCCATCAAAACAACACTCCCCCCCGGGCCCTAATGAGACCCCCAACGTGCTGCTCTATTATGAGGGATGCATACCAATAGAGAGACAGCAAAGGGGAGACCGACCGAGGCTCAGAGACCTGGCCGGCCCCCCAACCTGCGCCCCCGCCCTACAAACTCGGAGTTTCCGCATACCGAAAAATCAAAGGATGCAAGGGCCACAAAGACAATCGCAAGTTGTGTATTTGAAACAACTGCGTAGCTTTGCCTTCGGGAAGTTCATCTTAGCTTCATGCTAACAACGCAAAACTCCATAGACTGTCTAATGCAACTAGCATCGATATTGGGGTGTTATAAACCTTGAAGCAATGGATATTTGAACATGAACGGTGGACAGATTAATACAGATTAATATTTTCCTGTCAGAAAATTATAATAATAATTATATAACTATAATTATAGCGCACGATTTTCCTTATTAAAAAAAACTATTTTTGGGTTACGGGCGTGGTCACGGAACTCGTATCTGCTCCACTCTATATGACGTGGGCCGCAAAAAAAAAAAATGTAAAAATGGGGCGTTGGTCCGGAAATGGCCCCCGGGCCATAGTTTGGACAGTGAGGACTAAACCATCAAACGCGGGCCTCACAGGGAGCCCGTAAAGGGTCCCGATCAACATGTGACTTGTAAGCTGCCGATGATCTGCGGGCTCAAGGTCCTAAATGAGAGCCTTTGAACAGACCCCCTCCCCCGCCTCCCCCGTCTTTAAAAGGCTCCTTTTGTGTGCGCCCCCTAATCCTCGAGTCCACTTCAAGGCCTCCGACTCACTTCTGACGCACCTGGAGGAGTGTGCGTTTGTGTGTGTGTGCGCGTGCGTGCGTGCAAGGCTTTCAGACGGCGTGTTCCGAGACTCCTTCGCCACGACGTCGCAGACACGGCGCGATCTCCGACGGCGCCGCGAGTCAACAAAATCGTTCTTGTCACTTGACCGAGGCGAGAACCGCCGTAGATGATTTCAGAATTCTTGTTTGCCGTCGTAGTTTGAACGATTTTTGATGTCATTTACATTTCAACGGGTAAGTTGAAAGCTTTGGTGCAAATTCACACAAAGTTCCCACGATGATTGAGGGAGTGGTTGATTGATTGACTTTTCTGTTGCTCGGATTAACGTGCACTTTTGGCGCTCTTGAGCCGAAATTAGCTAGCAGGCTAACCATTGTGTTTTGCTAAATTACTCAGAAACTACGGTAACGATATACCAAGGTTGAATATGTAATTAACAATAAATAAAAAAAGAGACTATATTTGTAGAGAAATATTTTTGTAAGTTAACTACGACCACCTCCCTAGCTAGCTAGCTACTAGTTCTTATCATTATGCTGATGGCGCTTGTGTCCCACGATTACATGACAATGGCGGAGGGTGGGCCGGGTCTACACTGCGATGCGGTCTGGGACTCACGTCTTGTCTGCCCGCAGTGTTGGGCCGGGACGCGTCCGGCAGAGAGGGGGGGGGTACGTCCCGGAGGGGCAAGCCCTTCCCAGCCCCTCCACCCCAACCTTTAAGCGCACCCTTGACCTACAGCTACATGCTGGTGAGCACGCTCGCACACACGACCTCCACCATCACAACTAACATTCAAATGTAAAATATACATTCTATAGAGACCTAACCCCTCTACACGCTCTTTTTATTTCAAGTGATAACCCCTTACCCAAACTTTAAGCGCACCCACTGACCTCCAGCACACACACACTACACCACTCATTAAAAATAAAAATATATATAAATAAAATAAATCCTGACAGAATTGGTGCACCCTCCTGTCCCCCCACACACAAAAAAGAAGTCAAAAAGCCAAATAAAAAGTTGAGAATTCTATAGAACCCTTTCCTAAGTCCCCAACGTCACCTTTCCAACGGAATTGGCACGCCACTTTTTTTTTAGCCACGCGTCTCGTTAGCGCAGTGCCCCTTTCACGCACACGGTTAAGAAAAAAGTCAAACAGAAAAAGTTTATTTTAGCAAAGCCTTTCCCAAACTTTTTTTTTTTGTATATACCACACAGCCCCTTCAACAACCCGACAGTTGGCGCGCCCCCTAAACCTGCAGACCACAAAGAAGGTCAAAATCGAAGTCGAATTAAAAAGAAGAATAGATATTCCTCAACTTTGGAAGTGTCCAACTTCACCATTGCAACCTTTTTTAGTCACGTACCGCCGTTCAACAGAGGTGGCGCGCCCCGTCTCCCTGCACACACATAAACGTAAAATAAAAACTGTACATTTGAAAATAAGCCTTTCCCCAACTTTTACATTTTTTTGCCATGCACCACCTTTCAACAACCCAAGAGTTGGCGCACCCCCTTTACTGCAGCTCCCCCAAAAACAACTGAAAAGTAAAACCAGCGGCTGTTTCGACAGCGGCAGGGTCGCACGCACCACCCTTCGGCGATCATTGCCTGCGATCGACCTTTTGCTGCTTCTTGTTTCAAAAATAATTTTGAGCCACGCACCCCTTCCACACATCTCGGCAGAGTTGGCGCACGATAAAGTGAAATGGCCTCAAATGAGCCGGACCTCCTATCTCATAAAGCAACAGAATGAGTTTTTTTTTTTTTTTTTTAATAAAGCTGACAGCTTAATTGTCCGGCATCCCATTACTTGCGTCGTGCCACTATATTTAAGCATTCATCACAGGCGCACGTTTGATGAAGAGCACGATCCGCAATAATGACAAGGCGGGCACGCTGCGTCACGTAATGACGTAATCATAATGCTGGCAAATCAAAGTCAAGCCTGCTCGGACCCGCCGATGGCCTGGAATGTGACGCGGCCATTTTTACTGGCAGACTCGATGGCTTTGCTCCAATTGACTTCAGCGGCCTTTTCCAAGCCCCAAAGCACTCAAATCATTTTTCCACATTGAAATGAATCGAAATGCCACGAAGCCATTCCAGCCTCCTGAGGAAAAAAAAAACAAACAAGGACAATTTTTGTCATGTGTTTTATAAGAAGAAAAATAGCACTCTATGATATTGTATTTTATTAAAAAAACAAAGATACAGAATTGACATAATTAATGTAAAGAATTCAACATTTTTTGCTTCAATTCAACGTTGACATTGTGCTGCTCCTTCTCGTGTGCACGACTTGGCCTTCTGGGGGCAGTATAATACAGGAACAGACACACACCAAGAAGAGTTTCACAACTGGCTCAGTAAGCTGCAGTAATAGAAGTCATTTTTTTGCAGAGGGAAACAAAAATATGCCTGTGAATATTGTTAAATTGTCCTGCTCAAGTGTTTTAGTTGAAATATCTGTTGCTTGAAGGGTTAAAGCAACGTAACATCCATGCTGGTTTAGTTAGCCTGTCTATGGCGTTTTGTATTGTGTGTTAGCATTAAGCTAACAGTGTTGGAGAACCCAGAAACAAAAAAATGAAAGGACAAACAATAAAAAAATAAATTCAATTTCGAACAAAAAAAAAAGGTACTAAGCTGTCTTTTTCCCCCCCAAAAAAATTCACCTTGAACCCCCAATATCCCCGACAGAGTTGGCACAACCCCTCTGCCTCAGATTTGATTGATTTTCCCCCAAAATATATATATATTTGTAATTACGGTCCTGTTTTACACAGCCTGTGGATTCGAGTCCCTGGGCTGATGCTCCGGGACGTTTCTTCTGGCTCCTCTCAGCGTTCGCATTCCTGCGTTGAGCGATTGTTTCACACTTAAAGGATTTCAACGCTTTCGGGGACCAGTGCGAGTGTCGACGTTGGCCAAGGCCCGCCGTAGTCGAGCCCTGCGTTAATATACGAGGTCAAGCGAGCGGTTTTATCGCAAGAGACGGCGTTGGGCTGCGGTCCAGCAAGCCGGCAGGAGGTTATCCGTATGTATTACCGGGTTTGACAGCGCATACATTTACGTGGCCGTATTTCACAGCCGTCACGCTCACCTGTACTTGACGCGGCGGGATAAATCACGGCGGACGCTCACAACTCAACACATTCCCATACAGCTCCGGTTTTATGGCGTCTCCTCGGGTTTTTGATTTTGGGACGAAGGGAAAGAGAAGGACCTAACGGCCGGGTTTTTCAAAGATCTTTCCGACGTAATTATTATTTTTTTTTTTTTATTTGAACTTTTTGGCACTTTGGCAAAAAAATACTTTTGACCAATATTTTTCTTAAAAAATACAACTTTTGATCTCCAAAACCACCCATTTTGTTTAATACAAATATTTAAAAGTACGTCTTGTTTCTGGGAAAGATTATACTTTTTCCTTTTTTTTCTTTTCAATAAAATTCTCAATACCATTTCTTTTCTAATTAAAAATAAATCAGAAAACTATTACTTTTTCCTATTAAATCTTATTTTCAAAAAATGTTTAAGACATTTAAAATTGCCATTTAAAAACATCAATTTCCTCCCCCCCCCAAAAGTGACTACTCATTAAATTCAGGCTTTATTCTTGTCATATTACCAAGTTTACATTTCTTCATTTACTTAAAAATCACTTAAAATAACATACTTCATTTTAACTTCATGTTCAATTCAACAATTTAATCTGATCATATACTCATCATATTACTACTTTTATGTCAAATGAAAAAAAAATTAAAATTACAACTTTTCCTCGAAAAAGATTTTTCTCGTAAAATCCAAATGTTTCCACTTTTACGGCAAATAATAAAATTTTTAAAACCATCTTTTAAAGATTGTCGCTTTCATGTAAATAAACGAAAATGAAAATATTTAAAAACCACTACCTTTGTTTTGTTTTACAATGCCCAACAATACTATTTTCCCCATTAAATAAAGTCTTAAAGATAAATGATTTATGATTTAATGATTTTCTCTCATAAAAAAAAAAATAATAATAATAATAATCCCCAAATATTTTTGGGGATTTTAAGATTTTGTCAAAAATCCAAATATATATATATTTTTTCCACATCCACTCCAGATGACGAGCTTTTAGCGGTGTGGATTACACCTGCGGCAAATGTTTTTGCCCTTCGGCTGCACGCTTCCGCATTTTGCTGCGGCTCGGGAAGCTCGGGAAGTCATCAGCGGAGAAGAAGACAAAAAAAAAAAGGAACTCGACTAAGTCCTGGAGGAATTTCCTCCCTGGGGGATCCCTGAGTGATGTCCATCTCCTCCCAGTCCATCACGGCTGAAACTGGATCACTTGACACTCGCTTAAGTGACTTCAATTCCCCGGAATCCGGCACACCGCTTCACACAAACTTGTTGTTGTGGGATTTTGGCATTTTGACGACAACGAAGGGCGAGAACAACCCTTTAAATGGACCTCATGTAGAGTCAAAATTTGGGTTCATTTGGGATGAAATTTGGCTCAATTTTGTCATTTCAAACACTTTTAGTTTGCCCCACAAACATAATGTATCTTGTTTAAATCATAAATTCTATTTGTTTTCTATATTTGTATTTTATTTTATTACATAGTGTGGATGAGAGAACCACAGTTATTATGTAATTATAATTATAATTTTTTTCTTGTATTTTAATTAATAGTCTGGAAAGGAAAACCAAATGTAATTTTTAATCATTTATCTTTTATTTAATATAGCCAGTGACTCAGCTGCAATGATATTAGTCGTTCTTTGCAGAGGATAAAGAATAGATATATATTTGTGAATACTGTTGTATGCTCTGCGTGCATGTGTTCCAATATAAGTTGTTTAAAGGCTTATAATTCATGCGACATCAAAGTTACTTTTGTTAGCCCGTCTACGGCGTTTCCCATTATGTGTTAGCATTGAGCTAGCATTATAAGGCAAATTTGTTTGGTTGTTTTAAATAGACAGCGTCGAAATGACAGTAAAGTTCAAGTGGGAGCGGCATTGAACATCTTGAAGCCTCGTTTTTGAAGAGTCGTTTACTATCTGCCGGAGTGCTGCTCGCTGTGGCGTGAGTTCAATTCCCTGTCACTATACAACGCTCATATCTCAAATTTTTGCTTGTAAGTCAAAGTAAAAACGCGGACTCTCGAGAAACTCTTCGTCACTGCTAGCTTTGTTAGCCCGTCTATAAAGTTTTGCATTGTGTGTTAGCATGAAGCTAATGGGACTGTCGTCAGGCAAAGTTATGTGGTTGTTTGAAATAAATACTCAGTGTGTAATTGTTGTTGTTTACTGTACGTTTAGTTTGACAGTAAACGTCAAGTGGGAGTGGCAAGAAACAACTCGAAGCCTCGTTTTTCAAGAACCTGCCAAACTGCCGCATGAGGCCAAGTCCGCTGCCACCCTCACGACAAAAACATCAGCCAAGCGGCGACTCGTGTCCGGGTAAGGCTGTATTTGGATTTTATTTCGTAAAGGAAGGAAGGGCGCAGATAAGGCTGTCTTCACCCGGCGTGTCACCTCATCACCTCGCGGTCGAGTGTTAACGACGGACGGAAGAGGCGAGCTGGGAAGCCAGGAGATGGATACCGGCGGGGCGCGGGGGGCGGGGGGTTAAAAGCGACTCGGTGCACTTAGCGTACGAGCAGCCGGAGCCGAGACGGAGCAGAGCAAAGGTGGGGGCGGGGGTGCGGTCGCTCAGCCCGGGGCGACACTCGGGCCTCCGCCTCGGCCCCTCCATTGTCATCGGGCCCGTCTCTTCATCCGCCGCGCTGCCCCGAGCCGCCGCGCTTCCTGCCGCCGCATTCTTCCTCCCTCCATTACCCCCGCCCAGCGCCGACGCGGGGCTAACACGGCTCTCACCTTGAGAACTTGGAACGGGCCCGTTTGGGCGAGTGCCCCCGCGTCAAAGGTGATGTATGGAGCGCGGTAACACGACGCTGCAGACGGGCCCCTCGGATCCCGACCGCAAAAATGGGGGCCGCGTGTAAACACTGGAGCGCCGTCACTCCCCGTTTCTCTCCTCGCGCGATTCGCCACCGACACGCACACAGAAGCACATTACTCATGTCGGATGCGTTTTGAAAGGATTTGCGTACGCTGGCAAAACCGTCCCTGATCCCCAGAACCGGTAAAATCAGTGTAATATGCATGCCAGGCCACTCGGTGGCGACCTGAAAAAGCTGCAGAGGCCTACAACTTACTGTTGACCCTCGCGATACCGCAGGTCACTTTTTGCCGTCTCATTGTAGTGCAAATTTTGAATTCTTCATTTCAACAGACATCAACATCCGGCCCGCATCAATTGACATCAGTCAGTGGCGCTGCTTTGCCAAGTGCCAACAGACACCACAGAAGAAGAACGGGGAAGGACAATACATTAGGTACAGTCGTGTTTTTCGCTCGCTTTTTCCGTGTTTGCGGCTTGCGCGGAGAGCAAATGTTTTATACACGACAAAAGACTTCTGTTTGGCTATAAAGGAACTTCCGCTCTTGGCCTCTAGCGCCCCCTGTCGCTCAGGCATGCACTTGACCGCCTCCGTGGAGTTCTGCTCTTGTTTGACAGGACAATGTCGTAGCAATATCGAATGATTTGACTTTTAAATTGGGGGGCCGGGACCTGGGGGGAGGGCAGGGGCCCGCCACGTCTGACTAATTGTGGAACGGGACCTGAAGCCGAGCTGTGACCCCTCAAGCCCTCAGACGCCGTGTCTCCACGCCCCCTGCAGGGCGCCGCCATTGTTTCCCCTCGAGGTGGCCGAGTGTCAAACGCCATTTTGGCTCTGTGAGAGCCCGGGGTTCTCAAACTTTTGGGGGCCAGCGAGACAAGCCCAATGAATAAAGGAATGAAAAAGTTGCCCTTTTTTGAGAAAACAAGTCAAAATGATACGATACTATTTATTTATATATTTGTATTTTTTGGAGAGAAAAAACTATGCATTGTTAAGGGAATCAAGTAGTATATTTTAAAGATGGTTGTATGCGTTGCTGCTCCATGTGCGTGTTAAAGTAGCAGTTGTTTGAAGTTTTAGAATGAGCGCAAAATCTATGCTAATTTCTGTGAGCATGTTTGTGGCATTTCGCATTATACGATAGCTACAAGCTAGCGGACTTTATTCGAGGAAATTGTGAATGAACATTTTGGTGTTCCTCCATCCATCTGTAGTCTTTACCGCGTCCCCTCACTCGGGTCGCTGGTGTGCTGGAGCCGATCCCAGCTGACTTTGGGCGAGAGGCGGGTTTCACCTTGAACCGGTCAGCAGCCAATCACAAGGCACATATAACGAACAACGACGATTCACGCTCCTATCACACCTACCAACAATTTAGAGTCTTCAGATAATATGTGTTTTTGGAATGTAGGAGGAAACCGGAGTACCCGGAGAAAACCCACGCAGGCACGGGGAGAAGATGCAAAGTCCGGAGCCCAGATTTGAACCCACGACCTCTGAACTGTGAGGCAGATGGGCTAACCAGTAGGCCGCTGTCAACAAACTTCAACTGAGCGCGGCAAACAGCTTGAAGCAAGCACACTGTGCCTCTTATTTGAAGAATTGTGCGAGCGTTTCATTTCCTCAAAGTGATCTTTCACAATAGCGAGAACAGATGCTAAGAAATACTTAGTGTGTTTTTTAATGATGGGCATAACATTAATAGAAATGCATTTTCTGAAAGGCTACAAGATAATAATATTGCCGCCCCCAGTTTGAGTGCCGAAGAAGGTCAAACGCCCGCTTCAGGAGCCCAATGCGGTTCCAGGATTGAGTTCCACTGGCTCATTTGTAGCCGCATGACGGATGCGGCGGCGGCGGCGGCGGCGGGCCTTCTTAAAGGTGCCCCGCGGGCAGGCCTTGGCCTCGTCCAGCCAGGTCCATTTGGAGGGATGATTGACAGCTTTATGGCCGGCTTCTCTAAGCCGTTCATAAACATCAATGGGGGAAGGAGGGGCTTCTGACACAAGCTGACACGTAGTAGGCGAAGCTTTTAACAGGTGTCACGTTGCATCATGGGAGAAAGGGGGAAAAAAACAATTCAGCCAAGAAAATCACTGAGGTCCACGAGAAGACATTTTTTTTCCTTTTCATTTCCTTTTTGTTTTCATTTGAATTATGATATTCAATGCAGTTATTCATCATTTGAACACATCCAATTATTATTATTTTATTGCTGTTGTTTGTCATATTACTACCTCTTTTTTCCCGTTTGTTAATTTAAAAGAAAAATTTAAAATGAAACCCCAGAAAATTATACCATTTTTTTTCCCTTTTATTTTTTGCTTTTTGTCCTTTTTATCATGATATTACTACATTTTCTTCCCTTTATTTTTTTTTAAATGGAACCTCAGAAGAAAAACTCTCTCTCTCTCTCTCTTTCTCTCTCTCTCTCTCTCTCTCTCTCTCTCTCTGTGTTTTATCTTCTATTGTGCTGAAATTGTGTCATCAATGACACGCTGCTTAATGCATTTATTGGGGATTTGCTGCATGGCGCAGGTACGAATGTCTCCTTTTATGCCCCGAAAACACAAAAGGTGGTGCACTCAAGGTTGCTCACCTTGTATATCTCTGTCATTCATCTTAATTTGTCACTGAGGGCTGGAAAGGAGGAGAGGGAGGCGGGTGGAAGAAGGGGAGGGGGTGGGGGGGGGGGGCAAGAGGTAATTGCACCCCCGCTGCTCCATTACGGTGTCATTCCTCTGTTAACAGCCGATAACATCTTCGCCAAAGCACCTGAAGCCAATTCTCCACTTTACCTGCATGGCCCGAACGCAGACACACACACACACACACACACACACACGCACGCACGCACACGCAGACCATCCAGTGTGGAATTAAACTGGACCAGAACAGAACCCGTTAAACTGTCCTAGTGAGTCCGGCAAGCTTGATGGATGGATGGAGGGATGGAGGGATGGAGGAGGAGGGGGGCAGCACTTTCTCTGCTGATTGGCAGGTGTGATGGATGTCACACACACACACACACACGTGTAGTAAGCACTGAGCCAAATTGGCGCCATTTGACCTGACTAAACCTCAACATAACACCTGTAAACCTTTGACAAGTGCAAGGTCATCTGTAACTATATAACTAAGAAGTAATAATAATAATCCTTTTGTGTAATTGTCAGACAATGGTATCTTTTTTTTTTGGCCTGTGGTCATTTAAAACTACGAACAAGAATATCATGGGAGCGCATCTTTGCAATAATCCAATATTTTTGCCAACACTATTTCATTTAAATTGTTTATCTCCTAACTTGTATGAATATTTTACCTATCTACAAGTGTTTGTTATATATTTTTTTTATTTCAATTGGTGGTAGATAGATTTATAGCCAAACTTTTCCAATTGAGTGGATTTTTTTCAAAGCATATTTTCACAACGTGAACCCCAGAAAATTGCACATGGATGATGGTTATCTTCCTTTTTTCTTGAAAACGCTTTTATGTCTTAAATATCTTTGTTTATTTTAATCAAAAATGTAAGTTTATTCATTTATTTTGATATATTTTGTCTGAGAATTTGTTCATTAATAGCAAAACATTATTCAAAAATAATATGACCATCAGATAGTATATAATAAATGTGTGGGGGAAAGGCACCAAGAACAGTCGTCAGCGTCGTGTGTCGCAAAGTTTATCAATGAAATTGTGTCCAGAGAAGTCGCTGTACCTAATGAAGTGTCCCGCGCGTCTCTCTCCAGAGTTGAGCGTTCTCCTCGAAGGACCCCCAACGACCCCCCTCGCCATTCTCCCTCCCTTGAACCCACCCGCCCCGCAGCCGGAGGTGTCCGTTTCACAGGCCCCGATCACATTTCACAGGTAGAAAATCTCTAATCCTATCACATAATAGTGTCTTCATTTCATCCCGAAAGCTTCCAGAGAGGAAGAGATTAGCGGCCATCTCTGATTTGATTCTAACGATGTTTGCTTTCAATTGTTTTTTTTTTTTTTTTTTTTTTTTTTTTTTTTTTAGGGGGAGTGCGAGGGGGGTGTTCTCCACACTTGAGTGCACACGTGAGAAGAAGATGAGTTGCGAGATAAAATGGCTCCTCTGGCGGCTGTTAAACAAGTGCATGCTAAAGTGGTTGCAGCCGTCCCCCGGCGCACTGAAAGAGCTGAGACGTTTTCAGACGTTTGCTTTGCTTTATTTTCAGATCGGTACCGGCAGACGTCGTGGAAAATAAGTACAAATGAACACAGTATCAGTTCTATGTTCAGGACCAAATACAGTGAAGCACACGACGGTCTTCTGATAAACACACACACAAAAAAATGACCTCGTTCCGCTTGCCAATGGAGCTAATCTTCAGCGTCAGCTGTGTTTCTGTAGCTAACGTTCCCAGACTCAACGTGATGCAACCGATATTTGATGAAAACATGCAAATACTGAGAACCCTATAGTACTCAATTGTGGTGATAGTATTGTACTGTTTTTCACCGTTTTTCCAGTTTTCCTGAATTTTTTGGGGCCGTGGCTAAAGGTCACCCCTTACCCACTATAACCAACTTGAGCGCCTGCATTCACATCACCGGGTATCCTGTGCAATTGCGACATGCGGTTAGCTAGCTAGCTATGCCTGCACGCCGAAATTGGATTGGCGTGGTCGCTTTAGAGCGCCTCGTTGTCGGCCGTGAGTGCACACTTCACGGAGAGAACTTTTTTTTTTCCAACTTAATAGCCAGGGTATGGACCGGGACTTTGGGCTGTTTCATTCCCCATCACTCTATTTCTCACTTCATTAACCTACTTTGTCCCACTTCATTCCCCATCACTCTATTCCTCACTTCATTAACCTACTTTGTCCCACTTCATCCTGCGTCATCGCACTTTGATCCACCTCATCTTGCTTCACCTTTAATTAGCTTTTTTTGTTTTTGCTTCATCCTGCTTCGTCCAACATCGTCCCACTACCGTATGCAGCTTTGTCCTTCATTTGTCTTACTTTGGGGGGGCGGGGGGGGGGGGGGGGGGGGGGGGGTGTTAAAACCATACGAAACAGATGACTAATTGCCACATCGGCAGATCAAACAGTGACCCGCTTCCCGTTTCCTCTCGGCCGAGTGCACATCCTCCGAAACATAATCCATATTCGAGAAAAAAAAAAAGAGCAAATTGCGCCGTCCCTCCGCAGCTGCCTTGAAGTGCGAGAGGCTCTTTGAAGGCAGTTAGCAGGCGTTGCGAGAGGAACGCAAGGAGGGACGTGTCCAAACACGGTCCAGGTGACCCAGGTGAGTGATGGGACACGGGACACCTCGGACCCTGATGCCATGTCAACGCCAGCAGCTGGGATGAGAAAAAGCTCCGCCTTCACTTTTGTCTTGTTTTTTCTATTTTTTAAACAATCAAATGTCCTAATTCCCAACGCCTACTTTATGTGCTTTGTGACGTCACACGCACTTCTGGATGCCAAAAGCTCCGATGGCACAACTAGTAAACAAGCCCTACCAACTGTGTCAGAAAAGTTGCTCAACTTTTTGGGGTCATTTAACGTTTTCTCACTTTTATTTTCTAATTGAGACCTTTAAATATGTTGTTAGCATACCAAATGTTAGCACATTAGCATTTTATCAGGTCTCACTTGAACTAGTACTTAGCTCTCTTTCAATTCAGGTTTGCTACATGTTAGCATCCAAACTGTTTGCAAGTTAGCATTTCATTGATTCTCATTATGATTAGTAACCAACTAAAGGGCTGGTGTAAAATTACTGCTAACATTTTAGCATTTGATCCGTTCTCAGCACTTGAAATGGTACCCGACACCAGGAAATATCGCCCAGACTTTCTCCACCCCATACGTTGCTCTCTTGCTACATGTTAGCATGTAAAATCCTCATCAACCTGTCTTAGTACTTCTCCTCTCCATAAGTCTATTTTGCTATATTTTAGCACATGAACTGTTGGCATGTTAGCATTTTATCCATTCTCATTACAAATTGTATCTAACTCCGGAGCTTGCGTCACATTGATCATTGAGCGGCCTTAGCGCTCTTTCTAATTAGCTCGCTATCCTGCTGTATGTTGACATATCAACTGTTAGCGTGTTAGCATTCTGTACATTTTCATCACAAATGAAGTATCTGGTAAATTCTCATTAGAAATGCTAGTAACCTGATAACTATTTACAGTTCATTCACCCAACCTGCAATTTGTCATTAAAATAAGTTAATTGAAGTTCCCTCAATTAAGGAGGGTGCTAGTACATCATGATCTCCCTGGGAGCGTCCTCGGTGGGCCGCTGCTGCTCTCGCCGTTGCGTGTAGGCGGCGCGGTCGTACATATAGATGAGGCCGACGGCGAGGAGCGACAGCGCCGCGTACGGGATGAGCAGGTAGTAGCCCAGCAGCATCTGGGAGGAGACGATATTAAACTCCACCAGGGTGTTCTTGTCGAAGCTCCTCACCACATCCTCCGCCACGGTGGTCACGCTGAAGTTGACCACGAATAGGATGAGCACCACGACGGACAAACATGCTGTAAGTGTGGGGGGGAAAAAACTAACTCCTTAGCCAAGTAAAATGCATTTTCAGGGTGTCAAGTGCATGGCAAAGCAACGGGGGGTGCTGTTGCGCCTATTGGGAAAGACATCCGAAGAAGGACATTTTGGCTCACCGCTGATGGTGCTACAGGTGTAGAGGCCCACGGGGCCCATGTACGTCTCGTAGGGGTTACTGACGCTGTTGTACAGCGAGATCAGGATGCTGACGGCCGAGCACAGCAGACACAACACCAGCAGACACACAGACACGGCGTGCAGCACCACCGGGACGCCTTTGGTCTCCACCAACTTGGGGAACACTGCCGGCAGACATGAACACATCTTTTAGCACTTTAGCATTTCTTTAGTCAGGTTGCTGTCTTGCTAGATGTTAGCATAAAAGCTTTTAGCATGTTAGCATTTCTTTAGTCGGGATGCTGTCTTGCTAGATGTTCGCATAAAAACTTTTAGCATGTTAGCATTTCTTTAGTCGGGATGCTGTCATGTTAGATATTAGCATAAAAACCTTTAGCACTTTAGCATTTCTTTAGTCAGGTTGCTGTCTTGCAAGATGTTAGCATAAAAGCTTTTAGCATGTTAGCATTTCTTTAGTCGGGATGCTTTCTTGCTAGATGTTAGCATAAACACTTTTAGCATGTTAGCATTTCTTTAGTCGGGTTGCTGTCTTGCTAGATGTTAGCATAAAAGCTTTTAGCATGTTAGCATTTCTTTAGTCGGGTTGCTGTCTTCCTCGATGTTAGCATAAAAACTTTTAGCATGTTAGCATTTTGTCCATCCTCTTTGGAAATAGTAATGAATAGTCACCAGGAAATGACAAAAAAAATCCTTATCCATCTGCCTTGGCTTTTTTTCAAGTCAGGTTTCTATCTTGCTATATGTTACAAACAGTTAGCATTTAGCATTTGAGCTATTCTCATTTGAAATAGAACTGAACAATAGGGCTTGAGTCATTTGAGTTTTGGTTCAGGGTGAGTATTTTTTTTTCAAAAATGAAAAAAGTATTTTTTTTCCTTGTTACTATGTTAGCATTTTATCTATTCATCTCATTTAAAATAGTCCCCAACACCAGCACTTTATCTACAGAGGTTGTTACGTTAGCATACCAACATTTTATCAGTCCTTCTTACAAAGAGTACTCGACACCAGGAAATGACGTACAGTAAAATCCTTATCAAGCTGCTTTTGCATTTTTACTAGTCAAATCGCTACGTTGCTGAATGTTAGCACACCGACTGTAACCACGTTAGGATTGGATCCACCCTGTACGAGAGACCAAAAAACGATGTAAAATCGATATCGATCAGCATCAGGTTTCTAACTCGCTATACGTTGGCGTAGCAAATGCTATCTTGTGAGCATGTTATCAGTTTTCATTAGAAATATTACCGGACACCAAGGAATGATCTCAAATCCTTACTGATCTGCTTTTGCGCTTTCTCTTCTCAAGTTGCTATCTTGCTATATATGTTAGCACACCAAATGATATATTCTCGTTAGAAACGTATCGACCTTGAAAGTCAACGGGTAGTCCGAAAAGGGGACAAAGCACCCGTTCCAGTCTGCCGTTGAAGAGCCCCAGCGTAACCGCGGCCGAGCCGTTTAAGAAGTCGTTGCCGTCTCGGGCGCACATCATGGCCTTGGTGGCCCACGGCGTGGACATGGCGAAGCCCAGGATCCCCGCCGATACGCAGGTGACCAGCGCACTGGACAGGAAGTGCAGGGTCTTGGTTGTGGACGGCATGGTGCTTTCGCTTGGGTCTCAAACTGAAGAATTGTGCCTGCCTGCATGTGTGCGTTATCTTCCTGGGTGGAGTGAAACAACGGCTGTAAAACAGCCACGGTTATTACTCTGACCTTTGATTATCCTGCGAAACGCATATGCGGTTGCCACGGCAGCAACCACGTCCTATTGGGAATCAGACAGGGCCGTGTCTACGGCTAGTAATCAGGCAGGTTTCTTATGTCTCTGTGACAATTTTCTAAAAGTGCGCCTATAACATCGCGCTACGAGTCCTTGTCAAAGTGTGGCGGGATCCCCGCCTCGGGGTCGGAGGGTCGTAAAGCACAATAGAGATTGAACAAAGATTTAGCTCGGCATGCGCGCCAAGGCCCTCAGTGGTCGGGAACCGATGAATGTATGCACGGATGTTCTGAAGAGGAGATTTTCATATACGGTTGTGGAGACTGAAGGCTTTTGAGGCTGAATTTAATTGTATGATTTTAGGTAGGCGCCAGCACACCCGCGACCCGAGTGAGGATAAGCCTTTTCGAGTATGGATGAATTTTAATGTGATTTTATTTTAACGAAGCATTTTGTACAGTCTTTACATTAAATAATCTTGTAATGCTCCATAGGGCGTAATATTTGCTGTTGGTTTGTAACTGTGAATTTATTTTTGTATTTAAAAAAAATAAGAATTGTTTTTATTTATTTAAAAAAAACATTGACCTACAATATATAATCATAAAATATATGGTAGAGGTCGGTGTAAAAATCCTTTTAAAACGTGTTTATTCGTCATAGTCACGTGTTCTGTCCTCCCAGGAAGTAAAAGTCGGAAACCGCCAGTTGGTGCAGTACTCCATGTGGCCACTAAGCGTCACCATTTACCATGTTTTGGAAAAAGCCCAATAGAAAGATGGCGGCATGGCGGCCACTTGTGTTCGCTGGAGTAAACGCTCGCTGGCTCCTCCTCTCACACTGACTGGCAGACGGCCACGCCGAACGCTCCCATGTCCGCCTCGCCTTCTTTTTTTCCCCTCCGAGAAGCTGCGCTCCAGGGACACATGTTGAAGCCTCCCAGGTGAGTTGAATTCAATTTGTCGTCGCTTCCAGTGGCGCTCGTGTTTTGTTGTGTTGTGTTGTTTTCTGTTCTGTCTTCCACCTGTCTGTTACGCTCACTTGGCGCCTTCGAGAAATGTGCGTTTTACTGTTTTACAGCTCAAATCCTGAGCCGTCATGTTTGTCTTTTTTCTCATTTCATCGTGATTTTCGTCGCCGCCGCGTGTCCACTCCAAAAAGCAATCAAAACGACATCGTGTGTTGAAAGTTGCCATTAATGTCATTCCTCCGCCGATGAATTTGACGAGACGTCCCCGGCTAGCTGTCAGCATCCTTGCCATTATGCACTTATGGTTTGTCTCAGGCACGTGTCAGTATTGTTATTGATAAATGATTGAACACTTGACTATCGCCGAAGCAATTTTAATAATACATGTGTATCTAGTAGCTCGTTAGTGCCTCTGAAATTTGCTAAGGAGTTGCCAAAATGGTCATTAAAAAAAAAAATGAATTGGAGCATGAAAATACACCCTTGAGTTGTTATTCAAAGGTAGCATCAGGACTATGTAATGGTCATATAAATAAAAGACAAAAAGAAGTACCAGTATTTTTTAAATAAAAACTAGATATTGCTGGATATTTTTTTTTTTTTTTTAGTATAACAACTAGATATTGAAAAAAAGTCTTAACAACTATATACAGCAGGAAAAGTTTTGACATCTAGGTATTGCATGTAGTTGTCTGAATAATAACTAGATATCACTAATCCCTCCAGGAATTGAGAAAAAAAGGATCCTGTCGCAAACCTAAGACAGGATGCAAGAATTGTGAAAACACCTGCTAAAATTCTTGAGCGCCATGTTGGTCACTTAAATAATACCTTGGTAATGCCAATCCCTCCAGATTTTTTTGGGGTTTTATCAGGTGCCAGAATGGTACAAAAAAATGTACATACTTTTTTTTCCTTGCGTCAGGAAAAAAGTGGACAAAGGCGCTGATGATTGTAATTGTTATTTTAATAATTGCTTAAAATTGTGAGGCGCCAAAATGACAACAAAACAAATGGATTGAGAACGACAACGCCGACCAACGCACCAAATCACACCACGACAATTCCAGACAGCATTCAAATATGCGGCCTAGTTTTTGTTCACATGTAGCATCAGAAAACACTTGACTTTTGTGGTGGTCATTTGAATAATAGCTTGACATTGCATAAATCATCATTTTAAATAGTAATGAAGAAAAGAAAAGTGTGTCACAGTTATGCCGCCTTAATAAATTGCTTTCAATCAAAATGGAATCGGAAGCGGCATTCGTCTGGATGCGAGCTAAAGCTTGTCGCTGGCATGTTTCAACCACAAGCTTGCATGCGCTCACTCACCTGTGATTGAACACAAAATGCAAACCCTCCGCTTTGCGTCTCAAAGCATTTACAGTGCTCCAGCAGGTAATTGGAATGATGACTAATGACAACAAGGGAATGAAGGTGTGACCGGGGTGACTGCTCTATCAGAGCTGAAACAAATGGCACCTGTGTCTAAGGGAATCTTCCTTTTCTTTTTTATTCATTTATTTAAAGACATTTTCCCGAAAAATACGATTTCCTCATTGAAAAAAATGGAAATGACATTAATCCGTTCCAGTCCTCCAAAAACACACCCCAAAACTTTGAAAATCTGTATTTGATTCGAAAAATAGCACTCTATAGTATTGTACTGTATAAAAACTTACAGTAATAACTACAATTGTCCCGATCTGATCACGTAATCGGGACCAGTTATGTATGTGGCTGATTGATATCGGTATATAAAAATTGGCTTCCCCCCCAGAGCTGGCTTCATGCGGCTGTCTGTGCGTCTGCTTTGTAGTGGCCAACGTTTATGTCCCAAAATCTTGTGTTCAAAATGGACACAACCTTTTGTCTGCAGCTCATTAAGGAAAAAGAGGCACGGAGTGAGGATGTGGAAACCTTTTGCTTAGACGGCCGACAGTCAGGGCAAGCTCCAAGAAACTGCAAACCAAGTCAAGAAAGTTGGACAGACCACAGGTCGGAACAATATGGCCGAACAACGACATTATCAGAGTTTAAAGAGCGACAATTTAGCAACTTTGACATATTGAAACGACTTAGCTTCTAATAGAAATCTAACGATTGTGACTTATTTTGTAACAAGCACTTTTGACTTGACTTTCAGGTCACTATTTGTTTGCCTTGTTCGCCACACTATCATATTTTTCACAATTTCATGCTTTAGTTCAATGGACGTCATCCGCTTCTTCTTCTCGCACTCACTTTCTTAGGAGCCGTGCTTAAAGTTTTTTTTTTTTTTGGGGGGTGGGGGGGTGGGCTAGCATCCATGTTCCCTTATTTGTCTTTTTAATAAGCACAGTGTCTTTGTTCTACTCGCATTTATGTGCTATTAAACGCGTCCAGACGTCCGACATGAAAGGCAGTGAGTGTAACGTGAGAAGCTCAACGTCGCAGGCAGGAAGTGGATTGTATCATCATGCGCCGGCCTCCCTGGAGAGAGGAAACGCCTCGCTTGTAATCGCGCCTTCCTTTTGCAGCCTTTACGTGACCGCATGTGCCGAGCGTGCGTAACGACCAGGAGAGCGGCGGCTTTGTTGGACGCAAAGCACGCTGGGAGTTTGCATCCGAACACGTGGACGGGTTGGCTCACGAGAGTTCGGTTCATTTCCCGGCTGGGCTGTTCATTAATTTTATTGATTAATTGGAGTCCGTCAGGATATTTACTGCTAACACAAACTACAAAATTAGAGTCAGCGGTTGTGTTGGGAATCACTCCCTAGCTCCGATATAGTGCCCTCAATCAATGGCGGTTTCTGGTATGTGCAGTATGTGGGGCCACACAGTGCAGCAGAAAACAAAAGCTACGTGAGTGGCATCACGTGAACTTTTCAGCAACGGAAGTCTTGCTATTGCTACACAATCGGCGATTGCGTGGATACAGAAAAATTAATTTCCATTTCCAGGGTATTGTTTGATTTTTGGGACAAGACAAATTCACGAGTTATATAACACTCACCTTAACACTATGTTTTCTAATTTATATTCCATCAAATAATTGATTAATCGATTATCAAATTAACCTACCACTATTTTGAAATTCATTAATCATTTAAAGACAGTAACTTAAAATTGTCCTAATCCTTGGAATGTCAGCCTGATGAAAATCAGTAAATATTCTCAGATTTCTCCAGTCCTACATGAAAGGGGACTGATTATGTTTGTGTTTAATCCAAATAAGACATTTGCAAACATCTGCTTTTACTTTGGAAAAGAATGATAACATTTTAGCCCATTTTCAGACATGTTACAGAACAAACCGGTAATTGAATCAATCAATTTATGTTTGTGCATTTTCTTCACTGTCTATTTGAAATAATGTCCTGTTTTTAAATAAAAGGATGCCAATTAAGATATTTTTTTATCTTATTGATCGATTAATGGAAAACATAATTGAAACATTGTTTCAATGATGATAATAAGCCTTAGTTGCAGCCCTATTTTATTTACATCGGTGTAAGTAATGGCCTGAGTATTGCTCTATTTTGCATTTGACTGAAGTGAACTACATACCGTAGTCCAAAATCTAAAAATCCTTAGAGAGTAGGAAATGAGTGAAGGATTCAGAACGCAGTCGCTACTCATTCCCTACTCTTGAATCAGCATATTGAGATTTTTAGTCGCGGTAACACAGGCTGTGTTGTGTGCGCCTTGTTGCGGGGGCAGCAGCTGTAACCCAGTAGGAGACGGGATAAGCGCTCAGGTAGGCAGCCAGTCGGTCTCATTAACACAGACTCGTCGGGGTCCACGTCCTGTTTGTTAGCGGTTAGTGTCATTGGGCGTCACCTTTGGTGTCGGGGTGCGGGGGTCGTCCCTGTCTGACGGCATCAGCTACACGCAACCTGCTGACGTGAACGTTGTGCAGGGCGGAAGTAGCTGCCATCCGCTGCGGCGGATCAATTACCCATTTTTAAAGTCTCCTTGGCAAGCGCGGGATCGTTGCGCTTTAAGTGCATCTTGTTGTTTGAGTGGGTGTCTTTTTGCTACTTTAAAACATAAAACAAGAACTTGTCAAGCCAAGTTTATTTACATGGCCATTTATCTATCAAATGTCTTTCAAAGGGAGAGGAGAAGCGGCAGTAAAACAGGCCAAAATAGAGATGTCAGGTGGTGAGCTACAGCAAAAGACTAGTTCCATACTAGTTGTGGTTTAACCAAAAGAGCGTATAGAAATATGTCTGAAGTTGAGATTTAAATATTTCTACCAATAGCGAATAGCGTCGCCCGTTGCGACACGTGCGTCTGTTTGTAACGCCCGCCACCTTTTCACCAGAGACCAATTAAAGTCTCGTGTAAAGCAACGCCTCTGCAAGAAAAGAGCTTAATTGCCCTTTTTTAATGCGTCTGGGTTGAATCGCGCTGTGGCGACTGTGAGCAATAAAAGTTGAATAAATTCAAATTAAAGTGTTGGCGCTTAATTGACTGGCAGCCTCTCTGCTGTTTTTGGTGGCGAGGAGACAAAGCGCCACCCGTCCCCTCCCCTCTGTTGTTGCCTCCCTCCAGTTTGTCCTCTAGCTTCCACTGTCACTCATTCTCTACTCTTTCTAACCCACAAAACAACAAACAAATCCCCCCAGCTAGTACTTCTTTGTAATACTGTAATCTCATTAATTGATGCTTGAAATAATACTTGTCACAGCATTCTAATCTATTCTCTGGTGGCTAGTGGCGCGAGTGCTTGTGTTTGTATTGCTAATAAGTCGCAATCAAGCACGGCCGCCAATGAAATCTGACAACAAATACGCTAGATGCTAAGCAAACCCTTCTGTGGTCATTGAACGTAATCATTATTAAAAAGCTTTAGCCTCAAATGCTAATGCTCGCAAAAATGCGAGGGGGTGTCCTGACCGTTCCGGCCGTGGCGTAGGCCGCACGATTAAGTGATCCAGGGTTTTACCAGTAGTCAGTGGAGTTCCTCATATTGCCAGACATTAGAGCATTTTGACTGGTCTTTCTAGACCTGCAGAATATTGTTCTTTGACAATATACAAAAGCACCGTAGCTACCAAATGAAAAAAGGTGTTTCTCTTCTTTCACCAGAAAAAAAGTTTGTTTACAACTTTTTGTGTTCTTTACTAATCACCGGTAGGTCATGGATGGGTTGGTTTAACCACAAACACCAGTTTGTGACCAAGAAGGTAAGAAAAATGGCTCTTTGTGAAAAGAACCAAGTCTAGCAGGACAGTGACTGATACTAATATTCTTTTTTTTTTTGTAAAATATCAAACTATAAAATAAGAAAAACAAGACTGAAAAGGGGTTTTTGATAGCAAAATAATTTATTTAAATATATAGAGTGAAATTATTAAACCTGCTGTGAATGATGCTGACTCCCACATGGCTCCAGTTGAACCTCAGTGGCTTTTTTACACATCTTTCACCATTCTTTCCACAAACTTCACTTTTCTCACGATCGTAGCAAACTTTCTTCTTTCTACCGCGACACATACTCTTTTTATACCATACATACACATATTCTGTTCCAGTGTGAGGTCCCTAAACGTGTTGACATTTCTCTCCCTCACAATTGTCGTGACAAGCCGAGATTCAATGCCTAATCTTTACCTTCTACTCAAAAGTTGTGCTGATCTCAAATACAATGTGATGCACGGCTGCCATCTACAGGCAAGCTGGCCGAACCCCTCGTCAACAAACGTGAAAAACGTGCTTGACGAATATATACGTCTGTGGCAGTGAAGGGTTGAATTCCACGGATGAATGGAATTTCGTTTAATTTTAATGGGCACTATTGATTTGATATGCAGTGGTTCCTTGAGTTTTGGACGTACAAGAATACCATTCAGCCGATTATTTGATTTGACTTGTGAGCAAAAAGTTGAGATATGAGCGCTGTGATAGTGAATTTAACTCACTTCACAACAAGCATTAGTTTGGCAGGGAGTGAACATTATTCATGCCACTCCCAGCTGAAGTTCACTTTCACACTAAACATAAAACAAAGACAGTTACACATTGTGTGTTTAAAACAACCGCATAACTTTGCCTCAGGCCCAGTTAAATACTAACAATCAGTGCAAAACGTCATGGACGGGCTAATGAATAACAATGGTGCTGCGATGTTAGACAGACAATATAACAATACACATCGGCATATTGTTTTTATCCTCTGCGAAGAACGAATATTACTGCGGCTTACTGTGAGGAGTAACTTGTGACCGTCTTCATAAATGTCTGTATTATACTACCCCCAGGTAGCCAAGACATGCACACCAGAAGCAGCACAATGTCAGTAGAATTGAAGCAAAACTTGGGGAAAAAAACTGTTTAATTCTTTATATTGTATTTAATGATATCATTGATGTATGTTTTTATAAATTACAATATCATTGAGGGCTATTTTTCATATTAAAAGCACCATTTGTGATCAGAGTTTGTGATCTGTCCAATCCCATCTGATTTGGTGGCGAGGGGATTGGTGGGGGGAGGGTTTGGGTGGTGGGGGGCGGCTCAGTCGGCCCTCCTCTGTTGTATAATCACTGCTGACCTTGTTCGAAGAGAGTCGTCCTTTTGTTGTCCGCTAGCAACAAAAAGCGCCATTGTCTCCCGCCAGCCGCTGCTGCCGGGCAACTAATCTGCAGCTGTGTAGCGTGGCCTCGGGATCGCCGCTAATCCAGATTGGGTATTAATGATCGTCTAATCCGCACATTTTTTTCTTCTCTTTCTCCCCTGAGGAAGCCCAACATGGCGTCTCTGTTGTTCCTGTCAGTGAATGTGAAAGAGAACGGGCTTGGCTTCAGGTTTATGTCGAGGGATGTAATCCGTCGCTCAGATTGAGACCCGGTGCCAAGACGCCCACCGATACCAAGGCCACCTACATCTTTTTATCTACTCCAGGGAACACACATTTTGTTTACGCCACGCCGTGTGCCAGTAATTCAATGACTGGTAGCGCCAGCGTGCCACCGTCTTCCAATCAGTGATACTGTAGAAGCTAGGCTAATGCTAGCACTTGGATATCAGTCGCTCGGTTTACCTGCACAGTTTAGTGGCGCTATAGCGATAGCTCAACCTTTACTTGTTCAAATTAGGGTTTCAAGACAGCATTAGGGTTTCAATTCAGGATTAGGGTGTCCATTTTGGCTTTCAAGCATGAGTTAGCGTTTCAGACAAGTTTCAGGGTTTAAAATTAGGGTTGAAACCAGCATTAGGGTTTCAGGCCAGGGTTAGGTAGGGTTTCAAGCCAGGGATAATGTTTCAACCAAAGGTCAGGTTTCAAATTAAGGTTTTATACAGTGTTAGAATTTCAAAGTAGGGTTTCAAGCCAGGGTTAGGGATTTAAGCCCTGGTTTAAGGTTTCAAATGAGGTTTTCAAGCCTGGATAAGGGATTCAAATTAGGGTTTCAAATTTGGGATAAGGTTTCAAACATGGTTCAGAGTTTCAAATAAAGGTTTCAAGCCAGCAGGTTTCAAGTCGGGACCCGGGTGTCAAATTGTGTTTTCAAGCCTGGGTTAGGGTTTTAAATTGTGGATTCTAACAAGGATGAGGATTTGAAGCCGGGGTTTAGGTTTCTGTTTTGTGTGTCGTCCAATCACGTCACTGCATTGACGACGATGAGGCAATCGTGTATGTTAAATGTTTGGAATTAGTCGTATCCTCTTTCCTCGTTTATCCTCTTGTCTATGAGGACATTTAGCATCCCACATCCTAGCCAAATGCTTTCCTTCGCACCTTTTTTTATTTTATTTTTTTTTGGCAGTACTAACAGCGAGAACGTCGATTCTTGCGGCAAACGTTTTTAATGCACTGTCGTTGGCTGCTGCACAAAAATCCATCGCACTTCTCTTTTTCATCCAGTGTTGTTTATTTCAAGTTTGGTGTTTGGCCGCAAGAAATGTCCACAAACTCAAATATAGGGAAGATTTTATAGACTCAGCCAGCAGTAACTTTTGCAGACAAATGGGATAATTGACATTTCATTACACTGGACTTGTAATGATAACTAATGAGGTTAAAGCAAGGCTGGGAAAAGTATACTTTGTTCTTTAATCTGGTCCATGGAGCATTTTCATTATAAAGTGTCTTGTTTTTGTTGTTGTTAGAACAAAAAAAAAAAAAAGGGGGGGGGGGGGGCGCCCGTTATGACTGTGAACCAATATAAATCTATGATCGCCTCATGTTATGAGATGTAGGCTTGCGTAATAAATTGGTGGATAACTATGAACTAGTTTCAAAATCAGAACCCAGTAAAAACTGCTTGTACGTTCAATTTATTTTAAAAGGAGTATTGCGAACAAAAAATGCTTGCAATGTCACATTGTTTTTAAAAGTAAAACATTTTCAATTTTGGTATTTTAGCAAGAAACTTGAAGTCGATGCACATGATTTGCTTTCGCAGGCCACATAATATAATGTGGTGAGCCAGATCTAGTCCCCGGGCCTTGAGTTTGACACCTGTGCATAAAATACTTGGTTAATTATTTTATTGTGAATATTAAGATAACATTGTGAAATAATTTTCCATACACGCTGATGACAGTTATTTTATGAAACCATTGGTTCATTAATTATAAATAAATTATGACTAACAAAATCTAAAAATGACAATGAATTGGATTAAAAAAACTTCATCTATGAAATCTCTTCAAATCAACATTAGGTACAGCTCAAAACCATCAGACATGAAAAAAAATACGCTGTTACCAAATTGCCATAATGCTCCATTTTAATTGTGTGAAATACAAATGATAAGCGTAATTAAGGATCCAAGGGTCTACAAGTTGGACAAATGAAACGCATCCGCTTTTCAAGTGCTCGCAGGTTGCTGGAGTTTTATGCAATTTTCAACTTCCTTCCTTTTCCGTCTGCGAGAAAAGGAAGGAAGTTAACGTACCCAAGCACAGCGTTGCGTCGGCATGCAAATTAATCATAGAAAATAATTCCAAAGTGATCACCTCGACGACATAAAAACTAAAGCCGGGTACACGATTACCACACAAAATATACAAAGAAGAAGAAAGTAGCAGTAGAACAACAACAAGAAAAGAACTCAATAAGCTAGGCTAACAGTTAGCTTATCTGGTACTTTGGTGTTACAAACTTTTGTCACACACACACAAGGATTTGCGACAAATATTGAACAGGTTTAACATTTACGATTATCCATTGGGAGGAAAAATCACTCTTGGCACACCTCGAACCACTTGATCATCGCTCAGGATAATCTTTCAGAGACATCTGATAATTGGGCCTTTGCTGACTTGGATAGGAAAGGGTGAAAAATACTCCAACTGGGCCCGATTATCGGTATGCGTGCATCTCACTTCAGCGTTATCTCGCGTGGTCGTGGGCATCAGGCTCTTTTGAGGGGAAAATCGATGGGGTTCAGTCATCCGTCAATTTCCTGCTGCCTTGGACGGAGCGCTGCGAGTCGTGAAAACGACGAGCCGATCTCTAATCCCTGTGATTGCCCCGTGACCTTCTCATGCCGAAACTCTGCAGTGGTGCTCCTTTTGCAGCCTCCATGTGTGTAGACAGCACAGTACTTATGGACTATTTACATGACTGCTTCCTGGTGGGGGGTTGTGCCTGATAGCTAGATTACAGTATTTACTTGAGCTACTAGATCAGTAGGCACCAACAGGTTTTGATATTTGTATTTCCTACTTCCTAACGTGTGCCCACATTCCTAAAGCCAGGCGTGCCTGGAGTAAATAAAATCCTTACGGGCGAGTTATAACATGTTTGCCATTGAACAAAGTGTTGTCCCCATGGCAATCCGTGACCTAGCTGCTAGCGCCTTTCGAGCGGCCTGTCTGTAAAAATTGGCAGGTCAGAAGGGTAAGAGTAGAGCCGGTTATTAAGTAAAACGGAAAGTTCCCGGATTGACTTCAGAAGTGTCTGTAGACATCAATTTAGTTGAGGCGGCAAATGTTCTAGGTCATACTTCCCAAATATGTCATTTTAGCGAGCCATTTCCTCCCGCTAATCTGGCTTAGTGGTCCGCACAACTGAGCTGAGTCGGCCTGCCGAGCAAAGCGTGTGACGTTTGCGTTTGTGTAGCGGCGCATGGCAGGGAGACGGAGCTGTCGTGACTCCCAACTGTTTCCTTCTGGAGGTAGCCTTGTTCTAATTGGCTAGCATTCAAACTCCTCGTTTTGTGTTGGTGCTATTTCTACAAACCCTAACAACATGGAAGTATGTTACAGCTTTAACAGACCGTGTAAAAGGGGCTTCTGATACCACCAGCAAAGATTTCAAATTGCCGGGGTGACTTTGTCCTGCCATTCTGTCCGGGTTCTGCTCAAACGGAACCAATTGATGAATTGCGACTTTGCCAGGCAGTGTGAAACGGTCCTCTGGTACTACCTCTGAAGACCAACATTGTCCCCGCAATCCTGTGTTAGTGTAGTTTTCACTCACTGTAACCACATGATAGAATTCGGATTTTATGGGCAGGGTAAAGTAGTCTTCTGATAGATCTTACTCCCCATTCCGCGATTCTCAAACAGGGCCGTTCGTAATGGCATGTGACTCCAAAACGAACCAAGTTATCGTCCCACAGCCCACAATCTTCTCGTTCTCACAGTCTGGCTAATTTTACACGTCCAGTGTTGGGTTGCGCATGCACGCAGAGGGGATGTGATCCAAACTGTTTTCTCTTCCTGCTTGTGAGTCAGCGTGCTACACTGACAAAGGCACCAGGGGAGGAATTCCCCCCGCAGAGGCAGCCAATGGGTGGGAGCGCTTGGACGTCGGAGCATCTGACCTGTCTGGCAGCAACGACAAAAAAAAAAAAGACACTGTTATTCCCACTGTATTTCCCACTAGTCCGTGTGAAATCCAGCTGCCCTCTAACACGTCTATGCAAGGCAGGTAGATAAACACACAGATAGCCTGAGAAGTCCACGGTGTGGGTGTACAATATTTCTTACACGTCTGCCTGCATACTGTACGTCTGAGACACCTTTAACCCAGCGTCCCACCCTTTCAACATGTCCTGGAATGCCACCGTGATGAATATGGATTAAGCGGATGCACTTTAAGTGCCGCAGGGAATCCGAGTGCCTGGGAAAAGCCTTTGGGAAGAGTGTGAGAGGAGGATGGGGAGACAGATAGACACTAAGGTGGGGGGGACGGATTGGTCTCGTATTGTTCGATGGAACGCCACATGTGGGCCTTTGTTATTGACGTGCATTTTTTTGTGTGTGTGCGTTGTGGAGAGAAAGCAGGATGCAGTCGCTTGATACCTGCGCTGCGCAATCTAATGAGATCCAGTATGAAAAAAAAAAACATCTGCCTTTAGAAAGAAATAATGCTCTGCTTTCAATGACTGTCAGAGAGATGTAAAGAGAAGTTTGCCACTGCCCAAAAAAAATGAAAGAAAAATTTGCAAATGCACCCGTTTGCTGCTTTGTGCTCGGGTCAAAGTAGGCTGCAACCAGTATTCGGATAAATCGACGCAAAATCTCTGCCCTCATTTTTCTGCACGGATTAATGTTACTGAAAATAAGTTTGACATAAATTGGCGTGATGGCGAGGAGGCGGAGCCAGGAGGAAGGAGTGCCTAAAAGACACCACATTTCCAAAGTTTGGGATCATTTTACACTTAGAAAATGATGACAAAGTGCAATGTGTCTACTGAAAAACAGAACTGGCTTACACAACTCCACATTGACGGTTGCTCACAAGAGTAAAAGAAATGTTGTTAGTTCATTTAATATAGCCTACTTTCGAAACATCATATTGTCATTTCCCCACAAGGTCAGACACAGCCGTCGTTGTATTTTCTATCGCCCGCTAACCTGGGCGAACAACAGCCAACTCCACGCTCTCATTCGCTGACTCCCATGTCACTCACCAGGCTAGGCCCCGCCTTTTAAATCAACACGTTCAAAGTCAAATATGACAGTGTAGGGCGTGAGCATGCTGACCGCAAGTGGACAAAAATAATAGCTGCACCTCATGCATATTTTGGATTGGTATTCTCGTTTTAATAATGCAAAATCATTTTTGATGTAAATAATCCATGGGTGATCGATGGAATAATTGTTTCTAAAGATATTTGATAGCTGCAGCGTCATAACAGTATTGCTTTGGCGCCTTCTGGTGGAATCTCAGTGCTTAAACAATTTGAGGAGCTTTATTGAAACATCTTGTGGCATCTGTTAGCAAATGCAGTAGTCTACATAATAAGCCTTTTTAGGAGGGTTGTCAATTACTTTCAAAATGTCTCTATTGGTCACAGGGCTCGGTCACTAGTCAGATTGATGGGGAAATGACCAGGTCGAATTGGATCCCAAGCTGAGCAGGTACTAGAAATGGTACCCTGTACTTCCTGCTTTTTCCTGCTCCAATGGCGAGTAGGTTGGGTGCAGTAAAATTTGAATGATGATGTAATAGTCAGCTGTGGTCTCATCCAACAATGACCCTAATCCTCAAGGCTGTGCTGCCAAGGTCGTCCAGTCGCTCCCTAGGTCACTTCCTGCAGTTTTCTGCTTATTCCTTTCCCTTCTCTGCATCCTGTTTACCACAACACCCATCGGTGGTAGTATCAGAAGCACTTTTATACTACTTGTTGATGCCTAACTTGAAAGATTTGGCTTGAAACTGTAGTTCCTGTCCCATGTAGTGCGCTCCTCTCGCCACCACTTGAGATTCGTCCTCTGATGCTACGTTGTGGGCTGTTTGTGGTGTTTTCAGAGCGGGGTTCAAAGGGCACTTTGGAAACACAGAGATGTGCTGGACTGATAATCACGTAGTGACTAGACACAGAAGCGACAGCGCTCCCTCTTCTTTGTGTGTGTGTGTGTGTGTGTGTGTCACAGTTTATCTGTATAAAGGGATTTGTTGGGGCACTCACAGATCTTCGTTTGATGCGCTAATCTGATTGACCACAACCCGAGAGTGAAGGAGTCCAAGTGTGTGTGTGCGTGTGTGTGTATCCTTGTTGTCACGTCGCGCTCACACAGCCAACAGGTGTTTGACATTTTTGGACCGCAGATGCAATACCCCCGCAGGACCTCGGAAACCTGCAAACCACGTGTTACCTCGGCAACGAGATGTTTGTTCACCGCTTTGATCTGACATCACCGACAACGATCACGGCCAAAATATGAAAGCAGAGCAGAGTTTGACACGGGAAATGGATGCTTCACAGTCCGAACACAAGGTCTGGCCTCTAGCCTCTAGCGGTTTTACACAAAACCCAGCGAAGCGGGATCATGCCAAAAAGTGGCTTCTGATACTACCTACGGGGGTGGAAAATTGACAGGTCAACATCAAAAAGTAACATAAAAACTCAAATAGTATATCTATAGTATAATAGTTTTTTATTATATCAAAAATGTTATGGAAATTTAAAATAATATGCATGTAATGAGACCATATTTCCCCCTTCTATTGGTCACATTTAGTAAAAATGTTGAAAGAAAGGGGAAAAAAAAAATAAAAAGTATAGCTCTTCCTTGCTTTTTTATTATACCACAAATATGGCAATATTTCCCCCCCTTAGAAAATTGTGAATATGAGGTCTATATCTTGCTATACCAGTGGTCACGTTTATTGAAAATGTAAAAAAAAAAAACATTTGAAAATATAAAGATAAAAATGGAGCACATCTGCCTCACAGTTCTAAGGACCGGGGTTCGAAACCCAGCCCCGCCTGTGTGGAGTTTGCATGTTCTCCCTGTGCCTTTTCTCCTTTTCACACGGTTTCCTCCCACATCGAAAAAAACCTGCGTGGTAGGTTAATTGAAGACTCTAAATTGAATGGTGTAGATGTGAATGGGGGTGCGAATGGTTGTTTGTTTATGTGTGCCCAGCGATTGGCTGCCAACCATTTCTCGCCCGAAGATAGCTGGGATTGGCTGCAGCACGCCCGTGCCCCGGGTGAGGAGAAGCGGAAAAGAAAATGGATGGATGGATGGATACAGAAATGGACATTATCACATTTCTAGTAGGTCCATGAAAAAAAGCCAAAATATGAAAAGTAGCTGTTGTGGGATGACCCATATCATTGGGGTCAAATTTAGTAAAATAATACATGGAATACAGTTATCCTATATTTTTATATAAAAATATTGCAATATTTGTTCGTTCACATTTGGAACCGAAAAAAAAAAAATCATTCAAAAAATGTAATGGATATTGTTGGTTGTTTAAAATGTCAGCAATATTTCATTCACCGATCCTGGTGAGCACATTTAAGAGTGTTTTCTGTCTGGATGATGACCCTTCGAACCGATGATGCCCTGGTATATTTCCTTGGATGTGCTTGGATCACACGGTTTTTAAACGATGACCTCTTTCTCCGAAAGGGAGCACAAACGGCGGATTTCGCACATTCGTCTAACGCCGCAGCCTGGAAAGAGAAAGCCAGAACACCCCCCACCCCCGTAATCCGCCACTCCTGCGCTAGCGCGTCTCCATGACAACCGCTCGCGCCATACTCCCCCGCCACTTTTTTTTTTTTTTTTTTGACAGGTGTTTTCAGCAAAACGAGTGGCATGGAGGAGAAGCAAAATTTCCTGGCTGTGTTTTAACTACTTCAAAAGTTTGCCCTTGGGTAGCAGTGCTCTGATTCTGTCGTGCTTGTTTTCCAGGTGCATAAATTTTGCCCTCCTCGTCCTCGTCCTCGTCCTCCTCCTCCTCTTCCTCTTCTGCTGTTGCCTCTTTCCGGGTCTCTAGCGCGGGGACGGAGGGATTATAGATCAGATGGCTACCGGTTCTGGAATACAAACAGACTTCCGGGATCAAATCAAATCTGATCATATAATGAGGCCACAAATCTCAGAATACTTTATTTAGTTTTTTTTTTTACAGTATGAGGTCAAATGGCTGAGTTTGTGCGGGAAAACAAAAAGCAAACTTGTTGAACTCTTCAGGCTAATTTGAATGTCGCCTCCTCGCCGCATTTACGTCGCGCGACCATCATCGCCGTTTTACGACGCTCCCCTTGGAGACAAACGGCATAATTATGCAGTAACTGGAGCCCACAGTCCACTCTTCTCCTCTCCGCAGTTCTCTTTAAAAACAACAACAACAAATCCTAAAATCATAACATTTCACCATTCCAGCTCATTTATATATACAGTGGTGCCTTGAGATACAAGTTTGATCCTTTTCATGATGATGCTTGTAACTCAAAACAGTTGCACATCAAATCATCTTTCTCCACTGAATCAGATGGAAATGCCATTAATCTGTTTGCCCCCCCCCCCAAAACAAAAAATGTTATTTATCAGAAAAAATAGCACTCTATAATGTACTTTGTAAAAACATACAGTTATGACTTAATTATATAGAATGTAAAGAATTAAACCGTGTTTGACCCATTTTTGTTTCAATTCAGTATTCATTGTTTTTCTCCTGTCTGTATAACACAGACAGAAATGCACACAAAGAAGTTTCACATTTGACTCAGTAAGCTGAAGTAATATTATAATATTAAAGAATATACGCGTGTGAGTATTGTTATATTGTCTGTCTGCGTGTTGCTGTTCAAATATCCGTCGCTTAAAGGGTTCCAACACCGTCACACAGATGCTGTTCATGAGCCCGTACGGCTCTGGCATCTTGCGTTGTTTGTTAGCGTGAAACTAAATTAACTTTATTAAGGCTAAGCTGTGTGGTTGTTTTAAACTGTAATCGTCTTTGTTTTATGTTAAATTTGATAGTAATCTTATGGCATCAGTAGCCAATTAGAACCCCTCTTTTTAAGGGCGGGGCTTGTGAATGACTTTCAGACTTTTGCAATTTGGTGCAAGGCTCAGTCCCTATCTCCCGCGAATTTCTGTGTTTCACTGCGATTCAAATAATGAGACGATTAATATTTTATCTAACGGATCTTTTTCTCCCTCCCCCAACTCAAGGGGGTGCGCGTCCCTTTAGGGCCCGCAGAGCCGCGTCACCCGCTTCCTGGTGTCCAGGTCGGCCGAGGACCATGTGACCACTGGAAGTCCCCCAGCGTCAAGTGACCCGGCTGCGCTGGGAGTCCGATTCGGCTCACTTTAACAGGCACCCGAGCTCTCGGGTAAGGCTGTTCTCCTATTTTGTAGGAAATTGCATCCGAATAGTTGCGCGTTATAATACCTGAGTGGCGACACAAACATGGCGGACATGCTACGTTAAATATTTGCCAATAAGTTGCAGTTTTACATGGGACGTTTGCAATCTGATATTGGATTTTGATGGAAAATAAGGAGGACATGCTTCCACTTACACTGTTTCTTAGCAGTTTTGCTTTTTTAAGGGTGTATGTGAGTCAACACCATTGTGAATACCTGTATTTTTATTTTTTTGCATGACGAGAGGCAGAAATAAAACCGAGAGGGAGTGATTTTTGTCGTCCGCAGACTTTTATTCCTACGTTTCAGTTGGGCCTCGTTGTCGTCGAGGTGACTTGTGGCCCCGCCGTGTCGTTTTATGACTTATGAAGACAAAGGGAACACGCGTTAGTTAGACGGTGACACTTCAGGAAAGAGAATGGACGCTATCTGTGCGTGTTTGTAGCGCGTTGGTATCTTATCCAGGGATTTTCTTGTTTTTTGGTGTGGCAGTCTTGCTCGCGTTTCCCCTTGTAGCACAGCAGAGCGCTGCAGGAAGGCCTGACTTGTTGGTTGGCTGCAAAGGACAGGAAACAGTGTGTAGCAAACAGCAGATGGAGGACGGCATGTGCTTAGACTGCACAAATGCACGCACACACGCACACGTGTTGCGACACAACTGGCTTCCAATCCAGCAGCAGATTGTTTATAAAACAGGACAAAGAGTCAAACACGCACATTTTTAACACAATCATAAACGTTAAAGCTGTTCAGTTTTTATGATGGAAAATCCTCAACACTGAGTTCATCGAGCCATGGACTCTGTCAGTGTGATGTCAAAAGAATGTGGCACTCTGCTGCCTCTCACAGGTCAGTCGTGGTACTACAACAGACATCTGCCATATGTGGGGTCTTTTTCCACCCGGAGACAGCTGTCAGGTTTTCATGTTGTTTACACCTCTAATCAGTCCAAATGGAGTCTTCACAGGCATTACTTTTGACGGGAGTGTGTTTTAAAAGGTGATGTCTTTTTAATTACTAGTTCTTCCGCCTCCGGATGGCAGTGGGCGAAATTGTCTTGTCAGTCCCCATCACTGTTGACAATGCGCTGTGGTCGCTGAGTGTGATAAGAAAGCAGGCGGCGAGGTTTGGTTCCCCTGGGAGATGAAGCGCCGTACGGTGTCATGGCAACAGTGATTGTTTGCCCTCAAGTCATGTGACCCTCGCAGTCCTCCAGAGGTGCTTTTTTTTTTAAAGAGTCTCAGAAGGAAGGTTTTGTCAAACAGGGCTCTCATCCTCGCTGCGTGGGCCCTTCACTTTGTCCCCCCTCGGTTCCACACATCGCCACCTCTTCTTCTTCCGGAATCAAGGCGCTTTTTGTTCGACGGCGGCGGCGCTTATCGCTCGTTTCTCCACCGCTGCCCTCCCTCCTTCCTCTCTCCCTCTTCATATCTCACTCCATCCTTCCTTTAGGGCACGAAAGTTTGCCGCAGTTTAAAATGGGGATGAAGTATATCGCCAAACATCGTGTCCAGAGCGTGCGCTCTTTCTAGAGCAGGCTAGTTAATTCATATTTTCTTGTCTAGTTTGTAACCAAAACACAAAAAGTACAATGGCAGTTCCCTATTTTTGCGTATTTTTACATATCTAATTTCATAGCAAAGATTTTTTTTGCTATATCCCGCGGGACTTTGTGGTGATCATTTTTCCACATGGACTAATGTTACTGCAGATTCATGTAGCAATAATCGGGATCCAGCGGGAAGTGTGCAATGTGTCTACTGCAGAGCAGAACGGTTAGCCACGAGCCAGCGCGATCCTGAGCCAACGCGACCAACTCTTCACTCTCATTCGCTGACTCTGACGTCACTCCACAGGCCAGGCCCCGCCCTTTAAAGCCACACACATTCCAATGCACAGATAGTACAGTGTAAAACATGAGGCTGGCGAACCCAAATGGACAAAAACATTTTGGTCGAAACACTTCCTTTTGCACCGACGCACTACAGCGATGCATTTTTAACAAAACCGGTCTACTCAAATGTATCTCACCTAACTATTTCCACTCGTTATTGTCTAAGAAGCATCCAGACTTTCAACCTCGAGGTGACATAATGCCACACGGCTCCCGTGGAGTGAGGTGGCGGCGGCGGCGGAGTTTGGCAACACTTCTCAGACAATTCAAGTGTCCAAGAGTTAATCATTTGTTCTCAAGATATTTTCAGCACTTTGGATAGGTTAATAATACTTAAAAATAAGACACAATGTGCTGACAGACCAATATTATCAATTTGTGAAAAAAATCTGAAATTGACCATATTTGGACATACTGTACGGGGCAGGAACGATATGGACCAGCCCAGCCATGCAGATCGACATTTTATCTTTAAATTTAAAATATCCATATATTAAGGATCGTGTATTAAGGATATATATATATATATATATATATATATATAATATACTGAATATCCCTCAACCCTAACGCTACCCCCCCCCCCCAATGCGTGCAGGCACACACACGCGGATGATGCCGCACAAACTGACACGTGCACTTGTATACGTGCTTTCATGACAGTCTGGCAGCAGATTTGGCGCATGTAATCATGTGCAGGGGTGTAAATCTGCAGATGATGGAACAGGAAAACCAATTGGTGCCCTGTTTGTTTTGAAACTATCAAACTGCTGTAATGGCGTTGCAGGCATGGCAGCTTGTCAACCAGATGCTAAATAGATCGACTGCATTTGTTGTACTTGTCGCATGCAAACATCGGCATAGATTTAGTGCGCGCCCAGGTATTATCCTCAAGACGTTGAAGGCAGAGCCGACGGGTACGTTTTTTTTTTTTCTTCTTCTTATAATGAGTCAAATCAAAGTACAAATACAGTAGTGCCTTGGGTGACCTGACTTACATATTTTTCGACATGTGAGCAGTTTTTATTTGGCCTTTTTTTCTTTTTTGCTATAACGTGCAAGGAAAAGAGTTTTAAATCCGTCTGTATTCTACTGCCCCCAGGTGGTCAAGGCGTGCACACCAGGAGGAGCAGCACAATGTCCATTGAATTGAAGCAAAAAAAAAAAAATGATGGCAAAGGTTGTTTAATTATTTACATTCTATTTACATGTCATTACCATGTGTTTTTATAAAGTAAAATAGTTTTCTTATGAACTTATCATCCACAAATAACAGGATGCTAATCACTAGTACTGCACTGCACATTGACACCGCCGTCTGATTTTCATGTTACTACACATTTATAGCTCTTCAGTGCCATAATATACAGTTATTTGTCCCACGGCATTTTAGTGCTTGATTTTTGACTTTCTTTGGTATTTTGCCTTGTTAGAAGCATTTGTCAACATTCACACCCAATTTAAGGGCCAACTGAGATTTCGACTAACTGTAATAATACATGATGTTACTAAAGCGAGTGACTTGGCCTGCAGGTCGCAGACGTAAGCGTCCTAAAGGGTAAACAGTCTGGCAGCTTGAGGCTTCTCTGAGCACACAACGTACCTTTACTGCGAGCTCCCCACATCCCCCGCGACACCCACCGCCCACTTTCCGAATTCCCCGGCTGATGTATGCGACGAGACAGAAGGACTCTGTGCCCGGCGAAAACCACGTTCAGCTGCTCTGACGGCACTCTTGTCCGCAGGAAGACACGGTGCTTGTGAACGCTAGAAAGACCGCCGTTCGGTCTGGGTGGCGTCTCAGTCCGATGGGGGGGTTGAAACATGTCAGAAAACTGACCCCCCCCCCCCCCCAAAAAAAATATAATTTACAGCTTTTTTGTTTTTTGTACCGAGTCGCTCTGAAGTCCTCGCTTTATACTTGAAGGCAAAAGGCTTTGATTAGCGTTCACTTCCTATTATGAAGGCACAGCAGCACAGCATGTTAACTAGCTGGTATTGCGCAATGTGACGTTAACCAAGTGTATTGTTACTCGAGGCAAAAAAACAAAACAATGTAGACGTGTTAATCATTTTGTGTCCGCAGGTTTTTCTTGTATTTTCATGTACAGTAATCACTCTCATTTTGGCACTTCACTATTCATGAATTCACTTATTTGCATTTCTTTGTTCTTTCTGAAATGCCCTAAGGTGCCCCAAGATAACATCAAAATCCAGTCTAATAGGAAAGTAGTACATCGGTGTCATGGAATATCAGAGTCAGACGTTATGAAAACTGTGAGCCAAAATAGTTATTGCAATGTTATTGCAATGACATATCTAATATGGCTTCTTTTTAAAATGTCTGATTCGATTATTTTGTTTTCCATTTGAACGCTTTCCATAGGTACATTAGTAAATGTAAAAAAATATATAAACAACTGTATTCCAAAAATAGGATAAGCTCTTTGTAAGCAAATTTTTTGTATACGTCCTCTACCAAAGTACACCAAAAAATTCACAAAAGTGCCGACTTTTTCGACAAGGGAAAAAGTCGTCAGGCTCACTGACCGCTGACGGAAAGTTTTAAGTTTTGAAGCTGTCAGTTTTCAAAACCGTGGTATACCTTGACTCAAGGAACTATGTTGATGTGATTCATCTAAACTGAGACTCCAATTTGGTACTGTACAGTATATCAGGGAGGAGTTAATTTTAGCTTTGGTTGTTAACAGAAAAGGTTACGAGAGCATCTTTGCAGCATGTACACCAGCTTTGGGTGCATTTTTTTGTTTTCAATACATGAATGCCACATTCATTGTTAAAGCTAGCAATTGCGGGTTAAGGCACCGAGTTATACATTTTCCCAGCTATGCCCAGCTAAGTGCTAACATTAGCTCCTGCTGACAGCCAAAAGCTCGTCTTAGCCACGTCAGAACATTTTATTGCACATTTGTTGGAATAAATCCCGACTTCTGTGACCTCTCACAGATGCCTGCTCACCATGAAACAGTGTTGCGCCTCACAAACTGTCTGGCCAGGGTAATAACCTTCCCTGAAGCTACTTGCAAATGTCTCGCATCCCAAAGACGCCTCCGAAATTCTCCCCTGAGCCGGCATCTCCCGTGACCCATTTTCATTATGACTCGCCTCTGAATGCTAAATGGAGTGAGGACAATGCACAAACGCCGCGGTAGCCATTTGCCCTCCGTCTGACCCGAGCTAAACAATGACTTGTGCTAAAAAAAATAAAAAGTAATTTGAGGCTTGTGCTGTCTGCCGCCTCACACTGAAAAATGAGTCGCTTGCGGGAATAGGACAGCGCTTTATTAATAGCAATATGGGGGACATTCCGGAAGGGAAGGAAGTGGTCCTCAAGAGATGCGCTAGCGATCACACGGGGCAGAATCTAATCAAGTGAAGAAACGGAGAACAGGCTGCGAACAACGTCACATCTCCAGGGTGTTATTGAGCCATGTAGAGGTCAGAGGATGGACGGATGGACGGACGGGCGGCTGGTGTTGTGATTGGTGGGTCGGCGGTACGTGCAGTTGCGGTCGGTAAGGATCGATCGATTGCTAGCTATGTTGCTAAGTTGGACAGGCCAGACAGACAGCAGGAGTTGAGAGAGTTCAACGAGACGCACGGACTGACGAGTGGGCTCGGTAGGTATAAAAGGATCGATGGCCGCAAGGCTGGACGAATACGTGGAGCTGAAACGGGTCGGTAGATGGGTGGGACCAAAGGATGGACAGTTGGGCTTGGTAGGGATAGATGTGATTGGTAGACAGTTGGGTAGGACGGACGCCTGGTGTTACTATGGAAAGATACGGTAGGTAGGTAGACTGGTAGAACACTAGGACAGCCAGTAGGGAAGTTGGATGGATGGAAGGAGGGATTGAACAGATGAGGGCACAATAGAAAGGTAGATTCAAGGATGGAAAGGATAGATTGGTAGGTGGTAGGTAAGACCAAAAGACACATGGACTGCGTTTGGTTGGGATATATTTGCTAGGTAGCTGCGTGCGACAAAGGGACCAGGTCAAGCTAGATTGAATCTCAGTTTTGGGAGTGTCCAATGAAGTTTAGGACTCCGTGAACATTTGGTGCATTTGTTTCAATATCAAAGCTTCTTCCAGGCCTGGAGAGCCTCACAGGAGGGAGATGTGCGGGTTCGCTCGCGCCTCCTCTCCTCATTCGAATCCTCATCAGTCTTCCGGCGACATCTCTTTATCGATGGCCCGGGGAAGTTTTATTGACTTCGACCTTCTGTTCCCTGCCTCAGCCGGTACTGACTCCAAATTCCTCCAGCGTGGCTCTTCAAATACCCCACCGTGCCCTTTTACGGGACGCTGCAGCACACCGCGGCACAAACACCTCATTGATTATACACTTCGCCTTTCTTCTTCTCCTTAGCGCAGCTGCAGCGCACACCTGCACCCTCGACGCGACGCAGTTTCTCCTGTGTGAGTGAGTGGGTGGGTGGAGCACGTGACTTTTTAGTGCTTTGAAAACACAGCGATACCTCTCGAGGTCTATTGCTTTTTAAGTCTTCTCCCAGCAGCAGCAGGCCTTAAATAGAGTATAGAATCGAGATGCTTAAAACCAACGTTGCGTGACATGATACCATGTACGCGTTCGAGTTGTAATATTGTTCATTAATAATCGCTCGCGTGTGCATGTTTTATGTGTGTTTTCCTGACAACCATTACATGGAAACCACAGTTAGTCATTTGTACTTCAATTCTTCTTCCAACGTGTTTTTGGCACTGCAAAGCCACGAACGCCACACGCTGGTAGCGCTGCACCACTAAAACACACTTTTAAAAGTATTCCTCAGCGTCTGTTCTTGCTCTCTCTCACTGTCAAAAAATTGGAGACGTCATAACATCACTTTGAGAAAATGAAACGAAGACTGCGACAAAGCAGGGGTGCGAACGATGAACCGGGCTATAGCGGGGTTCACGGTATGAATAAAATCCAACTCCTATGTAACGTTTTTTTGGTCTTAAGTTTTTGCCTTATTTTTGCTTCAATTCCATTGACATTGTGCCGCTCCTTGTGGCGTACATACTTTGGCCACCTCGGGGCAGTTTAATACAGACGTACGGATATACAGTAGATAAAAGAGACGGTCAGAATTGCTAAGTAAGCAGCAGTAACATCAGTCGTTTGCAGAGATGCCTTTGATTGTTGTTATATTATCTGTGTAAAGTGTCTTTGTTCAAATATCCGATGCTATTCGTTAGCCAAAGACATGCAGATGAACAGGGAAAAAAGGAAAGCACTGTTTTATTAGCTTCAAATGTGGCTGTATTTCAGTGGCCTTTTCTCAACGAAAGCATGCCAGCCTGCTGAGCCTCGCTTGTAAACATTGGACAATTGCGCCTCCTGGTGCCTTTTTGTATGACTGCAGCGCTAATGAATGAACAAGATATGAGCGTATTGCTCCATTGTAGCTCAATTTCACTGAATGAGCACATTCCTACCAACTGAATGGGCCTATTCTGCGTTTGGCGTTCCCATGCGGGGAAATTTAATATCCGTGTTGTTGTTGTTTTTCCCCTCCAGTCATAATGCTTCTGTTTTTGGTGGCAACCACAACCTCGTCTAATTCGAGCAGCAATGGCAACCATACGCAAGGTAAGCAGCACACAAGTCAGTCATCACTTTACTCGGCCTCACTAATTTACCGTTCGTGAATGCGGCTAATAGAGCGTTTCATAACATTTGTAAACAATAGGCGCCGTGTTACTTCTGGGTGGCAGAAATGGGGCTGACTACCTCTGACCTGAACTGAAAAACGATGACAAAAACGCTGTCAATTTCCTTCAAAATCAAATGCGAATGAATGTATTGGAACTTTATTGGAACATTAATTGTTTGTTTAGTAGTGGTGTCATCTGAGTTTTTGCCACCTGGGAGTACGTGTGACGTCACGGCGAAAAGCTCTATAGGTGTGGCTCAAAATGATCTGCGACTAAGGGAGAAGTATTTGCACACCTTCTTCCTCAGAGGGCGTCCCGTCCACCGGCCACCACGTCCTCCCCATCGTGCTGGTCCTGTCCCTGCTGCTGCTCATCGTCGCGCTGCTGGCCTGGTACTTCCTCAGGTAAATGCCCTATCACACAGTAAAATGGCCGCATAAGAGCCATAACACAGAACCCTGCAGATGGATAATTAAATGCGTGATGATGTCAGGGCCACCGCCTTGCCTCTGTTACGGCCCCGCTGAATAGGCATGGGACGGTTACCGGTTTCAAGGTACACGGCATTTTGAAAAGGTCGCCGTTTCGAGTCCGCAATTATTTTGCAGTCTTGTGTTATGAGCATTTTTTTGGTTGTTGTTGTCAGTGCAAGCAAAGTGACCGCGGTACCGCGGCCTGTTAGAGGAAGGATATCATATCACATATCACGAGAGCACCAACATCACTATTTGACAAAATAAAGGTAACGGGTGAATGTGTGAAATGAATGTTTTCAACCAGCTACTGGAGTTAGCATGTCTAGAATTGGTGAAATAAATACTATAACTAGCTAACTAGCGTGGGCAACCTCAGTTTGTTTCCACAGAGCACACCCGCCTTTAATTGACATGTGCTTGTGTAGAGTGTGTGGATGGACAAATAAAATACCTGCGCCTCTCTAAAGTATTACATATTGGCATTGAATAGCATATATGAAACATAAATGTGACAATATAATAAATAATTGGCCGCGACTTCACGGAATTGATTTATTCCAGGAGTTTTCTGGAACATAAACGCGAGTTGACTGTCGTTTTGTTTTTAGAGTAAGTGGGTAAGTAGGACTCCACACATTCTTCCTTACAACAAGCAGCAAACTCAATGCGAACAATTCTGTTGTTTTGAACTTAAATACTTTGGAAGTGAAAGTATGCACCCTAGGTTTTTTTTTTTTTCTTCCTTCCTCCTACGTCTACAAACAAACACCACTGTCTTAGCCCTCCTACTCGACTGTGGGCCGTCACTGATTGGCTCGTAGCCAGATTCCGAGGCAGCGCTGCGGGTGACAAACACTTCCTCCTCGAGTCGCCGAGGCGGAGCCCGAGTCAGGAAGCGACTCTTATTGCCTCCCTCTGACAGCGACCTCCACTCACTCGCTCACCTAGTTACACGGCGGAGCGCCGCTAGAACACGCAAACGCCGTCTTCCCAACACCTTAGCTCATGAGAAAGACTACCTTCTCCAGCTTTAGATGGTAGGAGGGCTTTTTTTCCCTGTGTGGTTTTGTTTTTCTGGACTTTGATATGTGCATGTTTTGTTTTAGGTTAAAAAACCAGAGGAAAGCGGTGGTCACCACAGTGGACAAGAAGATACCAAATGGCATCCTGGAGGAACAAGGTATGTAAACATAAACGGGATTATCATGATGGAAGTGAAAAGCACGTGACAATAGCAGCCGCTGTGCGTCTTCTCGCACTGCTTCATTGTGGTCGTCCTTGACATCCTGTAGGCAACGTAAGAAAACAAAACGAAAACATTCGAATGATATTTTGACACTTTGCACAGACGCGACGGTGGTCCTCCTGCCCCGATCCGCTTCGGCCGCCAAGAACTACCCGCCGCTCGCCGTGGAGCACCTGGAGGACGAGTACAGGCTGCGCTCGGCTGACGACGGAAAACTTTTCCGGGAGGAGTACAACGTAAGCCCCCCCCCCTCCTGAGGCTCTTTCTCACCGAGATCCCCCCCCGTGAAAATCGCCGCGCTTCTCCGCTTATGCCTTGTATGTACACGGAACCAGCGTCCACAAACTTCACACAGTGCCCTTCTGATACTACCTCCGAAGGTGGAAAAATGACTTCTGATCCTACCGCTGAAATCAGAATATTACTATAGTGCAGGGGGAGAGCAATTAATTTTCCAAATGTGACCAACGAGAAAAGTTGTCGAGGGCCACGCCAACATGCTAATCAATTGGGTTTCATATAATTTCATGGATTAAGACAAAACAAATTGTTTTGTTTTCATAAACTGCTACTTGTGTAGCTACGGTATATTTTGTTGTAATTAGGATTCTTAAATCTGCTAATCTAAAAAGCACAAACCACTAACTCTTGTTCGGCGTTCATTACCTGGCAAATTCCCCTCTTACCTCCACCATGCAGGAAACGGTAATACTACTCACATGAGGACAACTTCACAGTCATTAGACTGGTCAGAAAAGTGGAAGACTGAAGACACAAGTCGTTGCTCTTGGTCGCCTGTACTGCCGACACACGTGCGCAACGAAGCGTAAAAGCAAGCAGCGTGCACGTGATGTTTTATTTCGACTTCAACAAGACTGGGAGGGCCAGGCAAACACTGCGGATGTGCCACATGTAGCCCACGGGTCATAGTTTGGCCAGCTCCGCTATTGCGGTAGCTTGACTTACTAGTGCGCCAACGTCGGAGTTTTCCGAGTACGAGTCGTCGCTCGTTGGGTTGTTTGCGTTTGCGTTGTGAGCCGGAAAATGGCCGCCTCCCCTACCTGGCAAATGGTGCTAATTTAGATGAGTTGTTCCTTCACATTGGACTGGGGAAAACTACTGCGCCCTTTTTCCATGACACAGACATACATCCTCACATGAAAAATACCCCTGTTGCCTATTTCTGGTCTGGCATCGGTATTAAGTACTATATCATTTTTACTCAGCATCTGAGTCAGTATTACTTTTCAAACTTTTAGACTTTTATTTAGCGTGCGCTAATAGAGGAAGTGCACGCATTAGCTAATGAAGGGAGAGATGAGTGTATGTATCCGAGGAAATGACTAAACTAAAATAACTAACGCCGCGCGGCTAACTGTCAGTCGTCTGCTTTTTGTATCACACGCGCACACGTGAGGTCATTTCCCAAATTGTTGCACAGTCTCTGCCGGGGGGCCACGCCCAGGGGACGTACGAGGAGGCCAGCAAGGACAACAACAAGGACAAGAACAGATATCCCAACATTCTTCCCTGTGAGTATTAGCAGCGCTGCTAGCTTAGCATGAGTGTGTGATGATGTGATAAAATGTGGACGGCAAAAGAGTTTCAGTTTCACTTTTGCGTCAGCCAGTCGTGAAGGGAGACTTGTCACTATGACGACCACCAAATATGGTTAAATCCATAGTTTGCATTATTAACCATATTGAAGTGTTAAAAATGGCTGGAGCACAAATCTATTAACGTTTGTGAACTTTGTGAGAAGGGTTGTAAAACGCCACCTCTTTCCTCACTCGGTGGGAGCCACGCTGCATTATGTCGCCTCAAGATTGAAAGCGTTTTTACAATAACAAGATAAAGTAGGTTCGATAAATTTGTGTAAGCTTGTTTTCTTAAATATGGACCGCTGTGATGCTCCAGTAACGAGGGAACTGGTCAGCCATGCAGGTAACTGCGTGCGGATTCATTTCTGCCTTGTTAGCCAGTTCATCGTTTTATTTAATGCAACACCCAGAACTCTTAAGACCTTCGAGAAACATTTTAGAAAGATGATGTAACCACAGTATTTTGCATGTGCTACATAAAAGAAATGGATTTGGTGCCATCTGGTGGCATCTTTGTTCCGAGCAGCTATGTTGAGCTGAGGTGAGGAGCTTTATTTAGTCAGATCGTAGCTTTATTATATTAAAAAAAAAAATCGATCTTGTATGATCTATAGGAAATTGCAAACCTTTTTTTAGTATGTGGTGGGTATTTGTTCCTCACCCTTGCAAATTGCAACCGTTGACTGACAGTGAACCTCCGCACATTTGTAGTTTGGAATTCGCAAATTCACATATTTACTGATTTATTTATGTTTCTTCTTTTGAAACTTATCCTCAAAAAAGTCATTCTTGGCTGTTTTTGTGCCCCGTACAATATGTGAATATAGCTTTGGCGCCATCATGTGGCAGCTTGGTACCAGAGGAACTATGTTGAAGTGTGTAGTACTTTGCCGCCATCTTGGGGCATCTACAGGCAATTCTGAACAATTTCAGGCAGAGGCGTCAATTACACACGTATTTTCGCCAATAGCGAAATAGGATTTCGTACATTGTAACTTGCTGGCAATGTCAATCAAAAGTGGCTGTCTCCATGCTAAGCTAAGCTACGCTAAGCTAGCTACAGCCTCGCAGGTTCTGTGACCTTTTTGACTTCTTCCTTTGATGACAAGCATGAATGACAACGTGACCTTCCCTCCCTCAGATGATCATTCCAGGGTGGTGCTGACGCAGCTGGATGGAAGCTCCGCCTCCGACTACGTCAACGCCTCGTACATCGACGTGAGCATGTTATAAATAATCATGTGATTTCTCGGTATTTTCCATTGTAAGCAAAGTTTTCTCCCCAACAGGGTTTCACCGTTAAAAACAAATTCATAGCAGCACAAGGTAGGTCGACGTGTTCAGATGATGAACATCATCCTTTCTAAATAAATCATAATGAATGAAGATGTTGTCTTTGCAGGTCCAAAAGAGGACACGGTGGCCGATTTCTGGAGGATGATTTGGGAGCAGAAGGTGTCGACGGTCGTCATGCTGACCAACTTGAAGGAGAGGAAGGAAGTGAGTGCTCATGACGCAAGAAAACTGCTGATATCAAGCTGATATTCTTGCTGATTGAATCTCAAAATGGATGACTAGGAGAGGTGTTGCTCTTGAGTCTCTTGAAGTGTCGTAATGATGACTCGTCACAATTTTGATGAGTAATGCATCCATTCCCGTGCAGGACAAGTGTTACCAGTACTGGCCGGATCAGGGCTGCTGGACCTACGGGAACGTGCGCGTGGCGGTGGAGGACTTCACCGTGCTGGTGGATTACACCATACGCAAGTTCTGCATACAATACGTACGCTCGCGTAACGTCACAATGTGTCATTCTACGCTAGGCTAGCCACGCTAGCAGTTTTTTTTTTTTTTTTTTTTTTTTAAATGCGAACGTGCGTTTTCCTCTCAGCAATCCAGCGACGCCGCCAAGACGCCGCGCCTGGTCACGCAGCTGCACTTCACCAGCTGGCCCGACTTCGGCGTGCCCTTCTCGCCCATCGGCATGCTCAAGTTCCTCAAGAAGGTCAAGGCGGTCAATCCGCAGTTTGCGGGGCCCATCGTGGTCCACTGCAGGTACACTTAAGCGCTTTACAATATTTTTCAATAACACATCAGCGGGGCAAAATATTAGGCGCACCGCTCGTATGATGCGGTGCAGTTCAATTTCTTCATTTTCTATTTTTAAAAAATATTCTTACTATTATTTATCGTATTACAACAATGATGTTGGTTTGTAACATTTTTTTCCAATAATTAACAAAATATTCCGATCGTATTGGAAAAACACATATTTAGCGATATGAGAGGGTCACAAAATTAGGAACAGTATTGGGATTCAATCCAGTTCCTTGCATGGTATTGGGATCATTTTAATTTTTGTTTTACAATTATTATGACTAATATTAATATTATGATTCCAGTGACAGCAGTTTCTATTTTTCCAATAATTGCATTTCTTTTCTTTTATTGTCCTTATTACTGTTATAAATTTTATTTTACTGAGAGCTGTTTGTAATATTTTTATATTCTTTTAAAATGTTCTTATTTAGCTAATATTTTTAAAACTATAGCTTATGAAGCAACATCAGAGGGTGAAAATATGAGGCCGCTCTGTTGTACAACCCCGATCATAAATAAATTTTTCAATGAATATCTCTCAAGTCGAGATGCGACGTACTTAGTATTACGGCCGGTCTTTCTGTGCGCCCTTTATTTTCCTCAGCGCTGGCGTGGGTCGGACCGGCACGTTCATCGTGATCGACGGCATGATCGACATGATGCACGCCGAGCAGAAAGTGGACGTGTTCGGCTTCGTCTCCAAGATCCGAGAGCAGCGCTCGCAGCTCATCCAGACGGACGTGAGTCGAGCGCCCCGAAACCTGCCGCGATGTGTAGTGAATTCACGCAGATTGTTCTCGCTCCTGACCGTCCCCGCAGATGCAGTACTCGTTCATCTACCAGGCGCTGCTGGAGTACTACCTCTACGGAGACACGGAGCTGGACGTGTCGTCTCTGGAGGGACACCTGCACAAGCTGCACAACACCTTCAACCAAGGAGACCGCGTCGGCCTGGAGGAGGAGTTTAAGGTAATTGGGAAGGGGCCCCAAAATTTCCCTTTTTACAAAAAAAATAAAAAATAAAAATAAATAAATAATAATAATCTGCCCCCGATACCCAATTTATCGATCGACACGAAATTGGTTGGACCTATCACAACAGGACGCATGAGAAGATCTTAATTAGAGCTGCAATGCCGATTGGAATGACTCGATTCCAAAAACCTAAGCTTCCAACAGCCAACTCTACATTCTCATTCGCTGATTCCCACATCACTCACCAGGCAAGCCCCACCTTTTAAAGCCACACACAGTCAAAGTCACAGATACTACAGTGTAGAACGTGAGAATGGCGACCTCAAGTGGACAGAAATAACACCTGGACCTCACATGCATATTTTGTATTGGTGTTGTTGTTTAACAATGCAAAATAATTTTGTATACAATTACTCGAATAATTGAGGGGATAACGGATAGAATAATAGATTCTAAAAATATTTGCTTTATTCTCTCTAGAGGACGCATGAGTGAAATGGAACGGAACAGGAAGTAGGCCATTTTGGTTTCAAGCGGACATTTTGGGGAGGCAAATTCAAGGGCTCGTACTTGCATGTACTCGTACTAGAGAATTGTATGATTATTTATACAGTTACAGTTGTCTGTTTATCGCTTTCTTGCAGTCTTAATCGTGTGTGTTTGCGCCTCAGAAACTGACCAACATGCGTATCATGAAGGAGAACATGAGAACGGGGAACCTGCCCGCCAACATGAAGAAGAACCGAGTTCTGCAGATCATTCCGTGTAAGAGAAGAAAAGGAACTACTGTAAACCGCGGCTGAAATTTGATCTTCTGTTTGTTTTTTACCCCCCCCCCCCCCCCTTTTTAGATGACTTCAACAGAGTTATTCTCTCCATGAGGAGAGGTCAGGAGTTTACCGATTACGTCAACGCATCCTTTATAGATGTAAGCCCCTTCTATGGTAATGTAAATGTTGGGATATGTGTTTTTCATTTGACATCAAGAATTATAATGACTGAAAAACACTACTTTTAAGGAGGGTACATTTTTTTCGGGCATATTTTGCAGTTGAATCACTCCGTAGTAAATATGAATTAAATGTTGTTGTTTGGTGAGAAGCATTTATCTTTTGGGGTTTTGTTAAAACATTTTAACATTAAAAATCATTTTTTCTTTTTTTTTTTTTTTTTACATGGGTTTTCAGATTTTAAAAAATAAATAAATAAAAACTCCCAAAATGAAAAGCACCAATAGTTTTGAGGTTTTGTTTTTTTCTATTGGAGGCAAATACAATCATGTTAATTTTCTCCTGGATTTTCTTTTTTCTAAATCCCCCATTGGGGAACAAAAAATATATATATTTTTACCTAAAACAAATTTTTGAAAATATTTTGGTGGGTTTTCTAATAAGTAAAATAAATCTCTTGTATTATTAGTATTAGTAGTAGTAGTAGTCTTTACACGCATTGCTTTAATTTTTTTTGGGGGGGGGTGTGTGTTTCTTTGTCTGAAAACAGGGATACCGGCAGAAGGACTACTTCATCGCCACGCAGGGCCCGCTGCAGCACACCGTGGAGGACTTCTGGAGGATGGTGTGGGAGTGGAAGTGTCACTCCATTGTCATGCTCACCGAGCTCCAGGAGAGGGAGCAGGTACGCCGTTGTGGGGCTGACCATCTGCAGTTCATCATATTCGGATATTCTTGGACGCGTCAACATTGACACGGAACGTACGGGTCGGGTGGAACGGTATTTAAGGGTTAAACGTGTGTTTCCAGGACAAGTGTTATCAGTACTGGCCCGCGGAGGAGTCGCAAACGTACGGCGATTACGGCGTGGAGATGAAGGGCGACGCCTTGTGCGACACTTTCAGCCTGCGAGACTTGGTACTCACCTTCCTGCCGGTAAGAACGTTCGCCGCCTTCACCTTCAACAATAAAGCCACAGCAAAAGTCAATAAATACGTTATGTATAAAACAATGAGGCCTTTCTCAAATCTTTTTAGCGTGTTTTTGGAATTCGTGCTCTATAAACGGCTTTAATTGATTAAAGTTAGTGTTGTAAATGAAACATAGATTGTTTTAAGTTTTTTTTTTTATGTGTATTCTTTCATAAACTGAATAAGATTAAATGGTAAACATTTGATTGATTGGAATTTGATTATTAAAATCCAATCTAAAAGTCTAAAAAGGCAAATACTTTTGCAAACTTTATTTTATCATGACAACATATGTCCCCACAATTCATTTATAATAATTTTAATGTATAAAAAAAAATTAATAATGTATTGAAAATGATATATCATTTAAATGATTTAGTTTAATAAATACTACATTAATATATATGTTCTACATTGTAGTTGTATGATCAAATGTAATATACTTTCTCATCAAATAAATAGTTATATTTATTGGAATCTTAAAACCTTTTTATTGTATTATAATATTTCGACTTGGTGTATGATATTGAATGTATTTTTCATCCTTTTAAAATTGCTGCTAAATCATGTCAACTTTTTCCATATTTAAATCCTTCTGAAAAAGATTGAAGGTCTTTACGTGTGCAGCGTTTCACTGATTCTTAAAAATGTTGGAACGCGTGCACTGCAACAGGAGAAGCAGACGCGCGTGATCCGGCACTTCCACTTCCACGGCTGGCCCGAGGTGGGCATCCCGGCCGAGGGGCGGGGCATGATCGACATCATCGCGGCGGTGCAGCGGCAGCAGCAGCAGTCGGGCAACCATCCCATCGCGGTGCACTGCAGGTACATCCGCATGCGCACCAGAGGGCGCTGTTGACCTCTTCACAATGGTCGTAAACAGTGGGCACCGGGGTACTTCCAGGTGGCGCAAAATTCAAGTCACTGCCGCTGACCTGCATTGAAAACGGTGACAATGTTTGGGGTTGCTCGGCCGCATGTACCCCAAAAGGTTCCGTTTTTTTTTTTTCCTTTCTTTTTTAATATTAATCGAGCAGATCGTGTGGGTAAGGAAGGTCACTTGAGTGAATGTTGTACAGATAAAATTGCAAAACACGGCAGCCGCTTCGAAAGGGACAAACTGGGAACCAAACCTCAGGGACGTTTTCTCTCAGGTAGGTTTGGTGGGCTTTTTCTGCCTAATTTAGCAAAACGTAATGGCTAGCCTGCTAGCTTAATGTCAGCTGTACAGTCAATTAACTAGCCAGTCCCCCAATGATCATGTTAACTAAGTCTGCGTTTCTGTCACGTCTATTTTGGAATCAACTTAGCTGTCGTTACGCAAATTACAGCAGGCGTTTTGTCTCGATTGACCTCACGGAAGATCTTCAAATCCTCATTTAAGCCATTGATCCTGTTTTCTCAATGGCTCGGCCTAATAATTCCACCTGAGCTTTTGCCACCTGGAAGTACGTACGTGTGGCTTGACGTCGAAAAGGTCTGCGGGGACGGCGCTGTGCTTGTCGCTAACGGTGCGGTTTGTAGCGCCGGCGCGGGGCGGACCGGTACGTTCGTTGCACTGAGCAACATCTTGGAGCGCGTCAAGGCAGAAGGCCTGCTGGACGTCTTCCAAACTGTCAAGAGTTTACGCATGCAGAGGCCGCACATGGTCCAGACGGTGGTGAGTAGTCGCGCAACGGATGGCACTTGTGTGAATCGGGCAAAGGTTTTTCATTTTTATATACATTTGATATTTTTTTAAAACTGTTTACACATTTTAATTGATTTAACTGCTCTTTGTCATTAACTTGCATTTTCTTGAATCATTTACTACCTTTTTGTATTTACTTTTATCAACATCAATTTGCATTTTTTTTCGTAATTATTTCACTAATATCATTTGAATATATTTAGCTGCTTTCCTTTGTGTTGTTTTTATTTTTTTTTAGTATTATTTCTGTATCTGGCTGCTTTTTTCATCCTTTTTTATTTCATTTGTTTTCACTCAAAAAATAAGTTAGTAAAAAAGGCATTGCCTTTTGACTGCTTTTATTAGTCAATATTTCTTGGGTGGACTGTCATCTTTATGTGCGTAACTTCTTTTGTTTGTTTTTATCATGTTTTGTTAAGGTTGTTGTATTGGCCTGTTTTTTTTTTTTTTTTTTTTTTCTTCTTACTAACGTCATTTAAAAAAAATACATTTTGCATTCATAACAATTTTTCTTACCAATGTCATTCTTTTATTTACTTGACAAATGTGTTACTTTCAAATGTAAAATGTTTTCCTCAATTGCTCATGATTGGTATATTTTTGAACGCAAAGTGGGTCAAATGTGTTGATTGCGTTTCACATTTGATGTTGTTTTTGTGTTTTTGAGCACAGGAGCAGTACGACTTCTGTTACAGGGTGGTACAAGACTTTGTGGACATTTTCTCCGACTATGCCAACTTCAAATGAGCCGATTCTCTGCCTTATCAACGTTGTGATTGTCCTTTCTGTTTGACTCGTCGTTGTTTTTTTTCTAAAGCCGGTCGATAAATGATCTATTTTTTGCTATGCACTTGTCCTAACATCAACTAAACCTACGTCCCCCCTGTATTATATAAAAAGAATTGTACATGAGTTAAATAAAACAAAGTGGTAATTTATATTTTGTGGTATGTATAATAATTGTCTCTTTATTTCATTTTTCTTGTTGTATAATATTGTACTTTGGAATGTTTATGTCCATGTAATATTTTTGAAAGTTGTAAATGTATTTATGTACCGAAAAGCCACATTTTCTGAGTTTTCTTTTTAATTTTTTTTTTTCTTCTCTCATTTCTTGATGACTGCGACGTGTTCGTGAAGTCCTCGAACGTGATTCACGTTCCATTATGTACTCGCAAAATGACTCTTAAATTGTCCTTTTGACACCGGGGGGGGGGGGGAAAGCACATAAGTCAGCCTTTTACAGCCAAAAAACTTGCAATATGTATCTTTTTTTTTTTGGGGGGGGGGGGGGGGGTGCCATACCCGTTTCATTTTCTTTGAACCCTCATTTTAGTGAAGGCAGAATTTAGATTTTAACAAAAATAGGAAAAACAAAACCAAAAACGTGAAACTGCAGTAAGAGTAACAGCACAGGATTTCAAAAGTGATCGAAACAATACAACATGTTTGGGTTGTCTCTTTGTAAAGCGTCTACATGTCAAATAACTCGATGGCTGCATTAAACAAAACTTTGTGAATAATTTCATCGCGCTCTGGAGAAACTTGTCTCAGTGTGTGCGTGTGTGTATGTGTGCGAGTGTGACAGAGTTCATTTTTTGGGGGGGGATATTTCAATTTACGGTTTCCTCCAATTTATTTTATTTTTATTAATTTGTGGTGGAATTGCCAATGTTAATTTTTTTAAAATCTAGTTTAGAACTGATTTTTTAAATTGTACTTATCTATATCATATATAAATTGTTATAGTTTGTCAATTGTTTTATTTGGTTAATCTTTTTTTTTAAATTAATTTGTGGTTTAAAAAAAACCTTTTTACTATATTTTTATCATGGCTCAAGCTATTGTTTTTCTATTTTATTCATTTGTCATTTTTTGCTTGAATTGGAATTACAATATGTACTTTGTTAAAATTAAATTGTATATTTTTTTACAGAGCATGTGTTAAACCATATTTATTTTTTATCATAAATGTTCTGGCTTTTTTATTTGCCTCCTTGTTCCATGATCTTTTAAAAAAAATAATTTTGTCAATTTTTTTTTATTAATTCAATTTGTGGTAAAATAATGCATTAACCAGCCTTTTTTTCATCATAACATTTCTAGCTATTTATTATTATTATTTAGTTTTGTTCAATTTGTGACCGAATGGACAATACGTTAACTACCTACTTTTCATAAATCTCGCACATTTATTACTGTTGACTTTTTATTTATTAGTACATGAATTTCTAGACTTGTCTTTTTTTCTTGTTCAATTTTACTTTTATTACTATTACAACCATATTTTCTATCATTTGTAGCTATTTTATAAATATTTTTATGGTTTATATTAATAATTTAATTGCCTTTTTATTTTTTTAGTTTCCCTGTCATTGTATTACTTCAATTTGTATGTGTTCTTTTTCTAAATTAATTGGTACTTTTTTTTTTTTCAAACAAACTAAACATTGCATTCTGAATCTTTGACCGGTGCTGTTTTGGCTTTCAAACCACCCGACGGCAGCGTTGGCTACTTTTAGAGGGCTTCGTTTTGTACCTTGCTCCCTTTAATGGTAATAAACGTCACAGTGAATCAAAAAAGTGTTTAGAAAACCGAGCACGCTCTGGTGGCTGCACACATGACGATTCGGACATGCGACACGTAAGTCTGCCGACACGTGCTGCTCACAGTCCATCCAAATTGCAATGTGTCCGACAATCCCGTTTCTTATGTTGCAGACCATCTGAAAGCTTCTTTGTGGACTTTGTTTCCACCCAACTCTTCCTCAGGGTCCTCATCGCCACGGTAACGAGCCACGGGCCACCCCCGGTAGAAGGTCAGCCGTGTGTCAAGAGGTCGTATGAATTATGTATTAACCCCGTTGTTGTCGCTTGACTTCTTTCTATTTTGGACTTTCGCTCACTGACATGCTTTCATTTACTAAACTGCAGCAGCTTTGACTCATTGACCGTCGATGTTAATTATTCTTCATATCAAGACATTCTTGTCTCACTTCACGTTTTCCTGTTTGTTGCGGAAATGTTAACGGTTCCCTATTTTCATATTCTCTTTTTTTTTTTTTTTTTAAATGATTTTTTTCTCTTATACCAATTTAAATGTTTTACTGTATGTTCTCATTTGATTAATTGACCTGCTTTTCACTGTATTGTTTTGTTTATTTATTGCTATATGCAGGGCTTGACCATAACACGTGCCAACCCGCCAAATGCGGGTGAATTTCAGCATTTGGGAGGTAGCGCCGCCACACCCGCTAGCCACGTTGGCGGCTTGTATTGCGATAGGGAAAATTGTATGTCAGGGGCGCTATTATTAGCATTCTTCTGTATACAATATAAAAAAAATGTGGACGCTAATTAAAGTAGCCGTCAAAACGAAACCAAATATTGACTTTTCGTGAAGGTCTCATAAATGTTTCATTTTTGTCCATATTTTGTTAAGAGCACACTTAATGCTAGTTGAACACGTGAATGTTATATTACTATTGTGGAACCGGTTCATATTGTCACAGATGAGAGGCTGAGTGTTTCCAAAAATAGATCAAATGGACCGTCACCTCACTTTTTTGTTCCCCGTCTGTCGCCGCGAAATGTTATTTTTAACCCATTTGTATTTCAGTAGGACATAACAAGCACGTCTGGTATAAGAATCGGTTTTCAGATTTCAATCAACAGAAAGTCAGCAGCAAACACCACGTCTTTATTTAAAAAAAAAAAAGCCTTTAACACACTCATGCCTTCCACATGACGCAGAATTGATCGCACGAGCGTCGGGCAAATACCCACGTCGCATTTACATTGCGGCCAAATGCTAAGATCTGGATCAAATCCAGATTAAACGGATACAAATTTTTAATGTGCGCATTTTGTTTGAAATTGGTATGTGATGGCTGCATGAAAGTCTTTACTGTACTTTAGTCTACCCGCAAGGCTTGGTGTTGTTGTTCATAACATCCCAACAAAATCCTGTTTGACGAGATTCTGGGAAATGCCCGCGTTGCTTTTACACTGCGGTCTTTTGCGCAAATGTGGATCAGATCCAGATAAAAAAAAAATTCTATTACAGCTTCAGATGAGCACCTTTTGCGTAACATTTCACAGAGGTATAAATAGATGACATTTTTTTGTGGGGCACGAGGGGCGGGGCCCCATGAGATGGCATTTTTTTTTTTAATCGGAATCAGACAGCGCAATGATTTAATTGTTGTGTTAATCAAATGTGCAATTCTGCTGAGCAACAGCGGACAATCACGTGGCCTATAACTTGTTTTTTTTTTTGTGTGTAAATTAATTGGCATGACATTTAACATTTTGATCCAACAAATTGTGAAGGAAAAATGTGACTTTGAGCTGTTTTTCATGTCAAAACCACTGCTATTCTAAAAGCACCTCCATGGCCATGTTCCTTTGCTCCCGTGCTATACGGTGTCAACTGAAGAGGCCTCCTATAGGTAAACATCTTTAAAAGACGACATATATAAGCGCAAACACGCACTTTCGTGTTTTAACCACACTCGGCCAGAGAGCGTGTGTGCGTGCGCCGAATGAAAACCACGCCATGCCATTGCACCGTAAATCTGCTTGAGTGACAGCTGGTCCGATCACATGATGGATGCCCGCTGTTCATTCATCACACAGCGGGCCAAGTCAAGTGACGCCCACAATGCATCACCCTCTTGACTCGCAATCATTGACAGACGTGAAATATCGCCACGGTGACGCTATGGATTTCATTAGACCTGAGAGGACTTGACTGGCCACCGGCTGACCGTCACTTTAAAGGCTTTTGTGTGCTCGTGTGTGCGTGCATGCGCGCTTGAGCGAGTGACAACGTGTTATGTGCGTTTGTATGTGTGTGAGATTGTCGCCGTCCGTCTTTGTTTAAAATGGACGCCCCTGTTTGTATTGCACACTAACAGGGCGAGTCGGGTAAACACTATTATTGTGTGTGTGGGCGCGAGAGAGGTAGGGTGTGATAATGTGTGTGTGTGTGCAGGTTTGATATTGCGTTGTCATTAAAATGCCTTTGAATCCTCCCTCAAATATTTGGATTGTCAGGAAAAAAGAAAAAAAAAATTTGTATTTGAACGCCAGAAGGAAAATTAGCGGATTGCATAGCCAACATTTTTAAATGAAAAAAAATATTAAATATAATAATAATAATAATAATGAAATCATATCCTAAGACTTTGAGCTTTTTTTTTTTTTTTTTTCACCACAGCACCATCTGTTGGATATGATGCGGCACTGCCCCACAGAAGAACTCAGAAGCTTATTTTTGTTTCCCTCCACAGCGCCGTCCGTCTCTTGGATGTAGTAGGGCACTGCCCCACGCTACAATTCGGAATTGCCCGGCGATAGAAATCGGCTGTGACAGAAATTGGGACTTTTTTCACCACAGTGCCACCTCTTGGATGTGGTACCCTGAAAAAAATAAGTCCTTTTGAATTTAATTCAAACTCGTACATCAGTTGCCTATGATTGAAATGTGTTAAACTAACATATATTATTTGTTTATTTTGAGAAAAAGTGGTAATGACGTCAGTTTACCACATTTTAATCATGTCCAAATGAAAATGAAGTACCTTTTTTTTGGGTGTGTATAGAGCACTGCCCCGTCTTCAAAATCATATTTGGCCAATAATAGAAATTGTCCATTTTTTTGCACCGCAGCACCACCTACTGGATGTTTTATGACACTGCCCCAAAGTAGAATCGGAATTTGCCCCACGATAGAAATTGTAACTTTTTCTCACCACAACACCATCTGTTGAATGTGTTAGGGCACTGCCCCATATGCCCCAGATGCACCACTCTCCTTTTTCTCCGATTTGACGTAACTAGCATTGATGTATTTTGTTTTCCCGGAGTCAACTTCACTTGTCAGCGTTTAGGCGATCGGGCCGCTCTATTCGCGTAACAATGAAGCGCTTTTGTCACAAACGAGCGCGGAACACGGAAGCTCGTACGGTCCCTGAAGTGGCCGTGGACTCAAGGTTCTCCCATCAGGCTGGAATTTTGTTACATAACGACCCCCCCCCTCCCCCCCACACCCACCACCACGCCTCTCGCATTTTTAAATAGGCGGTGCTCAAGCTGATGACATCACAGCTTTCGAGGGTTTTGGTACCAGTCTGTGTGCGTGCGACCCACCTTTTATGGACAAAGACAGCGAGGGAGTCGTAAAAAAAAAGGAAGACAAGAAAAACAGGAGAGCAGAGGCAGATAAAGGGAAAGTTGAGGAAATGAGGGTGATAAAGGTGTGGGGGGGGTCCGAGGAAGAGGAGGGGGTTGAGTAGCAAGTGCATGGGAGCGAGAGAAAGAGAGTGAAGAGGTAGAGCAAGAAAAGAAGAGCATAGATGTGTGAGAGAGAGAGAGAGAGAGACACAGGACGAGGAAGTCGGTGAGTGAGGGTGAAGACACACCGGCTTGAGGAGAGAGAGGATAGACGCAGCATTGTGTTGCTGCTGAGATGACTGCACAAAGAGGTGAGTACACCCACAACACACACACACACACACACAACACACACAAGGAGGTGTGTGTGTGTGTGCAAACAGGTGCATATTGTGTGTGTGTGCCCGCGTGTTGTGGCTTTGTTTATGGCAACCTTGTGTGATTAATTCAGTTTGCGAATTCCTTGACAATATGTTAGCGTGCGCCCGGTCATGTGCGACGCTCCCGATTGGAAGTTAGGCAAGTGAATGTTCCAGCTGGGGAAAACTCCCAAAAATTGTTTCATTTTTCTCCTCATTTTGGATCCAAAATGGAATATTGTGGAACAAAATATTTTTCTCCCGGTTGCGTTTTCGCAGCTCTAGCTAGCTAGCTACTCTTGCTAGTGTATCGCTCTAGCTAGCATCTATCATCATCATCATCTTACCTGTCTCTCTATCCATCCCTCCCATCGAACATCTCTCCATCTCCGAGTCTATCCATCTAGCTAGCTCCCCATCTACATCCATCCATCTACCGTGTGTCTACCCATCTGTCCATCAAGCTGCCTATTTATTGGACTTACCCATCTACAATATGTCTATTTATCCATCAAGCATGCATCATCAATCTGTCTACCTAGTATCCATGCTAGGCACCTGCCAATCGGTGCACGCAACGTATGCATCTACCATGCATCCATCCTTCTTTCGACCATCCTATCCATCTGTCTATCAGACGCCCGGTGGCAGTCTATCCGCCCATCGATCTGCCCTTCCGTTTATCCGTTTTCACGTCTATTTGCCTGCATATCATACATCCACCCATTTATCGATTCATCTGCCCATCCATTTATCCTCTACCCTTATCCATTTACTAGTCCCTCTGTCTATACCTGCCCACCCATCTACCAATCCATCCGTTGATCTATTCATCAATCGACCTCCGAAAAGTGAGGCAAACATGTGAACCACTTGGCCACCTCACCTCGTTCATTTGAACAAGTAAAATAGCGATCCAGTGGTACCGTAAATTCTGAGTGACCCAACTTACAAGTTTTTCCCAAGTGACTCGGTTGATTACGATGATGATTCTTTTTGAACTAACTGTACTGTAACAGCTGAACTCCTTCGTCGTTATGGTGGAGCGTAACCGCCAAATGAGCAAGATGAGAACGGTTCGTCGATTCGTCTTCCATCTCTCTGAATCTGCCAACGGGTTTGAAGCGCACAATCTTTGTTTATTTGTGCGACTTCCTGTGCTCAGAACTCGATCAGTTTCACATCAGTGTCCGGTCACAAACTTATAGCCAGCGTCTGACTCCACCCGCGGGGCCCTTGTGACACTTTTGACCTGCGGGTGTCCTCACTTCCTCTTTCTTCAAATATCCTCTTCCTCTTCTCCCTCCTTCTTCGTCGTCGTCGTCGTCTTATTGTCATCTCAACACTCATTTTATGATGCAAAACTTCGTCTCCCTTCCTAACCTGGAGCATGCCCCCCCCCCCCCCCCCCCCCCTGTTTTTTTAACGGAGCCATAATTGTTTTGGTTGTTTTTTTTTTGTCATACTAAGACATGGAATACAAATAAAAAAAGTTACTTCCTCAGTCTGGACCTCCACCGAGGCCCGATGATGGTCGTTCAGATCGCAAGGTTTCACGTGTGAAAGTGATCTGTCGTGATACAATGTCGAATTGTAATCCTGACATCCTTGCAGTGTATGAAACTGTTGCATAACATGTTTGCAGAATAGTGCACATCAAAAGTCACAATTGAACAACAAAATACAAATTGAGAGGTACACATACGGAGATGGCGATACGCAGATGAAATCAGCGGGAAAGCGAAAAGCATTTCCTGTAAACCTAGTGAACTGGGTGGGAAAGAATTCGTCACTTAATCATATTTTGGAATGCGCGTCTTTTGTTTGACAAAAAAAGGAATGCTGTCATTCAACAATAATTCACATTTTTAAATTAAATAAAACAATCTGGTCAAATTTTCATTGGACTTTTTAAAGATTTGTTTTTTTGTTCTATCTTTCAACATTTGTTTAAAAAAAAAAATTGAAACTTACATGACAAGTTTTCATTGAACGTTTTTCTACAATACAAAGTTTTGTGACTTGTAGCATTCAAATTCTGCTACATTTGTTTTTTAATTGAATACTCTGTATATTTCAACATTTATTTACAATTTTAAATTCAAAAAATGTTAAAATGTTTCAGTGTGGCAAATTAACAACCTTAATAATTAAAAATTTTTTTTTTTTTTTTAGATTTAGAAATAGTTGAAAAAAATCGTGTGGTATCTTGCAACACTTATCTCTTATTATACGGTTATTTTTAATAAAAAAAATAGTCTACTTTTGTTCAACCCTAACCTTTTCTCATCACTTCTCAATGCAGGCTGTGTTTTATTTTCTTATTAGAATATGCCCAGGCTGGCCAATGGCCCGCTGACAATCGTCAATTAAAAACAACAGAAAACTTTGGACATGCTTTGATGTGAATGATTCCACTCCTATTCAATAGCGACCAGCCAATGTGTGTTCGATTACACACACGCACACAAACACGCTTTTTCTTTCCAAAGCGGCAGAGTGTCATCTGAGTTCCCCCCCCACACACACACGGACACACACGTTGAAGTCGAGAAAAAAGTGTCACCATGTGGCAGACAACGCGGCACAACTCATGAGTGAGTGTGACGTCAAATTTCCTCAAAAGTCAACCGCGGGAATACTTTTATAATCCTTCAAGAAGGCTTGTGTTAAAAAGGGGAGCTTTGCGTGAAAATCAACAAGATTCTTGCCGTGACGATCACTAGCAGCAGTTGGAAACGCGGCGATGTCGTTGTGGTCAACTAAATCTTGACCACTAGGCCGCTGAAATGACAGATGAACTTTGGATGTTTTTTTGGGTCAAACAGTTGCAGGACACTTTGAATGGCAGAGACTCGCTCTCCTTAAAGGGGAACACACAGGATTACAGCTTGGATTGATTTGATTGTTTTGTTTCGCTTTTATGAATTTTGCAAAACTCAAAAAAATATATATTTAGCTGAACTGTATGTAATTGTATTTAGCTTTTCCATTTTTTCTTTATACGTTTCTTTTATTTTCCTTAATTTAGTTTTATTTTCCGCAATTGTATTTGATTTATCTTCTTTATTCTACAGCTTTTTTAAAAAAAATATAATTGTGCTTTTATTTTCCTTAATTTTAGTTGATTTTCCTTCATATGATTTATTTTCTTAATTTTATTACGTTTTCCTTATTTTTTATTTGATTTTCCTGTTTTTTTTTCCATTTTCATAATTTTATTAAACTATTTTTCAGATTTTATTGTTTTTGTGATTTCCATAATTTTTCCCTTTTTTAAGTTGTCATGACAGTCTTTTTTTCGCCTTTGGTCGATAGATTTGACATTGTTTTTCATTAATAATTAGAAAGTATGCATTATAGCCCTCAACAAGCAATATTTTCTTTCTGTTGCATTTTCGACACAAACCAAAAAATAAAAGATGATTTATCATAATATGTCATTATTGAATTACTATTATTTATTAATAATTTGAAAATATGCATTAAAAGTGGTCCCATTGGTCACCTTTGAATGCATCCTGGACGTGTTGTGGAGGGACGGGGGGGGGGGGGGGAAGACGGGGAAACAAGGGAGTGCATTTATGAATGGCGCCACAAATTTGCAGGCCAGTCACACACAAACACACACACACACTCAGACAGGGGATCCCGATCCGTCACAGGGATGACATCACCACCGCGGTGCTAAACAAGAGCCAAACAAGGGAGTCCCCCGCTTCCTCTGTGCAGCACGGACGCTCTCATTGGCTGGCTAGGGAGAAGGCGTCGCCATGGGAACCTTAAGGAGGGTTGCGGGGTGTTCATTGCACACTTCCACGCTCACACAGCGGCCGCTTGTCATCCTGGAGCGCTCTCCCTTCTTTCGCTTGTCTTTAACTTGACTTCAGACGAGAACGCAGGTAAGAAACTTAAGAGACTTTCTTGTCTTTCTTTTTTCCCAACGAGTGCGATGTGTGCGTGCATGCAACCTGTTGCACTCTTGTGTAAACAGCACGCTGGATCTACATGTGTGTGTGTGTTTCCCATCAGTAAACAGTAGGAAAGGCATAAACACACAGAAAAGTCAAGGAAATCCGGCACGGCGCGTCCAGCTTTCTATTTGATGAAACCAGTGACAAATAGAAAACTGAAATATTTCCTGGTTTACTAACTCAACGTGATTCTTTTTTTAATTTTTAAATTTTTTGGGGGGCTTTGTGATAAGCAACTGCGTGTTTTGTAGGATTGCATAGTAAAAAAGGTGTGTACTTTGCAAGAAAATTGCCATATTTCTTGGTTTATTAAAAGTTTCACTTTTTCCCATTATTAAAAAGAAAAAAAAAAGAAAAAAAAAACTGTATAGTAATTGAACCAACTCATCAGAATTTAGTTGGATTTCATACAAAAAAAGAATTGTTCTTCAGTAGACGTATTGGTTTTCCTTCCATGATAAACAACCTTGTGCCAATTAAAACTCTTACAAGAATTTTGTAGGATTTTAGTAGAAAACTGACAAATTTCTTGGTTTACTAAAGAAAACATAAAGTATGTTCGATGTATGATAAACAACTGAACTTCCCCTTCCAATAATTTCGTAGGATTTCATACAAAAAATAGTAGTGTGCTTTAAGTTAAAAAAAACTCCTTCACTGTCACCATCACCAAATTGTTTTATCATCAACCAAAATTTCTTTTGGTTTTTCCCAGATATATTTATTTAAAAAAAAAAAATGAAATCCTGCTAAATTCTTATAAGAGGATGTTTGTTTTATTTAATGGTAAAGGATTACTTTTAATTAACCAAGAAATATGTCAGTTGTCTGCTAATTTTGTATGAAATCCTACGAAATTCATGTTTTGTCACGACGTTAGGCTTTGTTTTTGGTGAGAACATTTGAACAAAGCTCTTATTGTAACCCATACAATACTCCATAATTCTCTGAAATAATATATATTTCACGCCATGTTGTTGTTTGCAATGCTGCGAAGTTTGTCCAAACAGATTCACTTTAGCAGTTTTGCTATAAGTGTGGTTACGATTAGGATGTTAGTTTCAAACACATTGTTTATTAACACAAATGTATTTTTTTTTTTGCTGTTTGTATGAAGTCCTACAAAATTCTTAGTCTGTTTGCCCCAGTGTTTTTCTTTTTTCTTTTTATGGCTTTAGTGAATATGTTACTTTCAAACAAAAAAAACCAAGAAATGTGCATTTTTTTTCTACTACATTGTACAAATGAGTTTTTTATGTCTTTATTTTTTTGTATGAAATGCTACTAAAGTCACGACCAAGCAAGTTCCCTTTCGCAAACACTTTTCAGATGTTACAGCAACACAAATGTGCATTCCCCCCTCACCAGCACTTCCTATTTTCCCCACCCTCGTAGTACAGAGCTTTTTTTTTTGTGGGGGGGGGGGGGGGGGGGTGTACGAAACGTTGCTAAATTCAAAATTCTTCCTCTTTCCCTTCTCCCTTTTTTTTTTTTTTTTTCCTCCCAACTTCCTGCCTCTCTGTCCGGTGACGCCCGCCCCGCCTCCGTCGGCAGACATGAAAGAGAAGAACCCGTGGCACATGTCTGGGATGGTGGCGTTGGCCGTGATTGGCGTGATCGCCCTGGTCACCCTGGTGGCGGTCATGGTGATCCAGAACATGCCCCTGGCACAGAAGTACAAGGTAAGATGTGTTTTATGTTTAATACAGAGTTGTCATTTAATTGCGGAATGCATGTGGGTTCATATCAAGATTGTGCACTGTCTGCCTAGCAACATGTCTTGTGTGTTAGAGTTAATACCGAGTAATTGTGAAATGAATGCGAAGAAACAGTTTTTCATTTTCTATCATGTAATTGTGCCCCATGAATTCTGCCTAGCAACAAGCTTAATCTGGTTTTAATTATCTGTTGTGAGTCTTCATTTGCTGCTGTTTAGTTATTTGCTGTTGTATTTTGCACTTCAGGGCCACCGTACTGTTGCCAAGGAAACTGCCCAACAAATTCTGCCTAACAACAAGTAAAAATAACCATGAATGGATCTGAATGTATTATGTATTTTGTAGTTCATACAGAGTAGTAATTAGATTTTGGGGTTCATGTGGATCAACTAGATCGTAATCCGGCAGTTTTCATAATAAATTTCTCACATTTGGTCACAAATGATTGCGCCCCTACGAATTCTGCCTAGCAACAAGTGAGATTTACCTTTTTTGGCCTTATCGCCATGCATTTAATATTCAAAACGGAGTATAAATATCTTTTTAATCTTTCTATGTTTCTGTTTTTGTCGACATTCTCCTAGTGTGTGTCTGATATCCGCCTCTCCCTGTCCTTTTCCTGCCACGTGAGCCGCGCGGCCTTCAAGTTGCCAAGGAAAGCGTCCAGTTTGGTTGTAATAGAAAGAAAGATGCTTAAGTTGCCTGTAAAAAAAAAAAAAAAAAAAAAAAAGCGTCCTCATGGTTGACGATAGCGTGATGTCATTCCTTGACAATTTCTGGTGTTACATGTGTTTTACATTAGCATCTCCAAAGCTGTTCAAATAAACACTTCCAGTTACACTGAACGATTGATCAGTGTGTCTGCACATGCTCGGTGGATAATACGTCACGCTTATAAACATCACACACCCCCGCCCCCACGCTGAGAGGATGTGTTTTGACCTGGCATACGTTTTCTTTTCCGCAACAGTACGGGATCGTGCTGGACGCCGGCTCGTCGCACACGACCGTCTTCATCTACGAGTGGCCCGCCGAGAAGGACAACAACACGGGCCGCGCTGAGCAGAAACACTCCTGCGACGTCAAGGGTACGCCAACGCGACTTTCACGGATCACCGTGAAGGCTCACTTACATTTCAAATCAAGTATTGCTAACATTTTACTAGTATGTGACTAGTGGGAATGAGGCTTTCCAATTAAAACCTCCAAAAATGAAGTGGTACAATTTTGCTGTGCATTTGTATGAATAAAAACTACATTAACTACACCCAAAAATTATTACAAAATTCTTTTTTTTTTTTTTTAAATCAATTAGACACTGATGATAATCAATGTTGTTGTTTTCTCGAATAAAAATGAAAACTACATAAAAAGTAACTGCAAATTGAAATATATATTTTTCTAAAATAAAAATATACAATACAAATTTCACAGACAATTGCCGGAATGTTACACTAAAGATGTTTTTTTTGTTGGCTTTTAAAAAAATAAATAATAATCACATCACAAGAATGAAGTTTTTCAGAAAAAAAGTATTTTTTTAAGGGAAAAAACGTTTTTTGTCAAAGTTTATGATGTATGTAAAGTTATGATGATAATTTGTATTTTGCTCCAAAAGTCACAATATTAGAAGATAAAGTTGTAATCTTATGAGAACAGTTACTTTTCTAAGAAAAAAGGTCTTATAAGAGGAAAGTAAATTTTTTAAAAAGGAGAAAAGTTCCATTTTTCTATGTAAAAAAAAAAGTTTAAACGTTTTGTTTAGTTTTTTACCCCAAAATGTCATAAAATGAAAATATTTTTTTGAGCAAGTCATACATTTTAAAGAAACAAATTGAAGTTATATTTTTTCCATGAAAGGCATATTGCAAGTGTAGGAAAAGAAGGGGAACGTTAGAATTTCTTAACATAAAGCAATTCAAATTTTATGATAATAAAGTTGTCATATTATATCATAATGTCATTTTATATATATATATATCATAGAAGTTTTATTTTTTGTGAAATGTTCTGCATATTATGAGAATAAAGTAATAAGACCACCCCCGCAATAGGTGAAATCTGCGCAGTGTGGATTTTTTTGGTGACACAAGTCAGAAATGATAAATTATCAAGTTGAATTTGTTCTAGAGAAAAAACATCCCCAAAGATAGTTTCAGCCGTTTGAGCATTTATCCATTATCCTCAATACCCATTTTAAAGTTGGGGGGAAAAAACAACTTTACTAGCAAGAGAGCCCTGAAATGTGCGGGCTTGACGAACCAACACGAGCAAAGGTATGACTGTGATTTTTGCACGTTGCAGGTCCGGGTATCTCGAGCTACGTGGGGACACCGTGGAAGGCCGGCCAGACCCTGAGGGAGTGCATGCGCCAAGCCGAGGACAACATTCCCGAGAAGAGACGCGCCGAGACGCCGCTCTACCTGGGAGCCACCGCCGGGATGAGATTGCTCCAGTAAGGAATTTACAGCGGTGCCTTGACTTACCAGTTGAATTCACTGCGCGACCACGTTCAGAACTCAAATCATCGTTCCCCGTTGAAGTGAATGGGAATGCCATTAATCCGTTCAACGCACCTAAACACTCCCACTTACAATGCATATTTTGCACGCCGCAATATCAATGCTAGTTTGCAAGCTGCCCTATTGATTGAAGCTAATCCATCTGTGTGTGCGCGTGTAGTATGAAGAACAGCTCGGCATCCGAGGAGGTATTCAGGGCCGTGTCGGACACCCTGCAGACCTTCCCGTTCTCATACCAGGGCGCCAGGATCCTCAGCGGCCAGGAGGAGGGCGCCTACGGATGGGTCACCGTCAACTACTTGGACAACCGCCTCAAACAGGTCCTCAAAAGAGTCTTCCAAGACCGCCTCAAACGGGTCCTTGAGGAACGCCTCACGTTTAAGTTATCTGGGATCAAATCTTCCAGCATACGGTATCAATGAATGGAGATGTGCGCTTTTCCAGACCGAAAACAACGTAAGTGAAGTACGAGAATATTCGTAATGTTAGAAGACAGCTTCTTTTTAAGAAAAAAAAGGCGATTTTTGTGGGGAGAAAGACAACAATTTTTGGAGTTCTTTTAATAAAAAATAAAAAAAAACACACCTGAAACAAAGTGCTGTACATAAATACATATTGAATATAAAACAAAGTTAAAAACACAAAAGTTATCTCGAGCTGAGTTGAAAGTAATTAAATAAAAAAAAATAATAAAATTAACGTAGCAAAATAAAGTATGTGTTCAAGAAGTTTTATTTTTCCCACAGAAAAAGTTATATTTAATCAATAATATACAATGTATTATATATAGTTTTTTTGTTTTTTGTTTTTTTTTAGAATAAATTCATTTCTTGCCAAGACAAAAAGTAAAAAAAATAAAGTTGGGTATTTTTTTTAAGAAAATGTTGGATTTTTTCCGCAAAAAAAAGTTAATTTTTAGTCAAATTTAATTAGAATTTTTAACTTAAAAATGTATTTTTTTCTTTCTCAGAATGTGATTAGCTATGGCACAAGCTTGGAGATTACAGAATGAATATAGCCACATTTATTATTTCTAAAGTCACATTTATTTGAGCGGCACGGTGGCCAACTGGTTAGAGCGTCTGCCTCACAGTTCTGAGGACCGGGGTTCAATCCCCGGCCCCGCCTGTGGGTTTTCTCCGAGCACTCCGGTTTCCTCCCACATCCCCAAAACATGTTTGCTAGGTTAATTGACAATTCTAAAATTACCCGTAGGTGTGAATGGTTGTTTGTTTGTATGTGCCCTGCGATTGGCTGGTGGCCAGTCCAGGGTGTACCCCGCCTCCTGCCCGATGATAGCTGGGATAGGCTCCAGAACGCCCGGGACCCGCGTGAGGAGAAGCGGCTCAGAAAATGGATGGATGGACATTTATTTGACAAAAACGTTAGGAGATAAGTGATATTTTTATGACTTAATCGCTGTATTATGGTAATATGAATGTGTTCAAATGTGTTACTCTGCAATTCCCACATCTTGTTTGTTTTTTTATTGGCCAACTCCTTCTGCGGCCTTGACTTTGATGTTTCCGTGTGTGTGTGTGCGTTTCTACAGGGCCTGAGGACCACGGGGGCCTTGGACCTCGGCGGGGCGTCCACCCAGATTAGCTTTGTGCCCCAAGCGTTGGACGGCGGCGGTTCGCCCGGCAACTCTGTGACCTTCCGCCTGTACGGAAACGACTACAACCTTTACACGCACAGCTTCCTGTGCTACGGGAAGGATCAGGCACTCAGAATGGCGCTGGCACACCACACTCAGGTAAACGCCCTTCCAACGCATGAATTTTTTCTTTGTGGTCTTTACATTCAGAAAGACTATTTGTGTAGTCAGAAGGCGTGACTCGTTTCTTGTTCATCACAGTCAAGGACCTTACTTTGTGTACTCGGAATTATTATCCTTCGAGGTCGAAATGTTACAAGAATAAAACTGTGGATTTCTTTTAAGGTGAAAAAAAAAGTTGTATTATTACTATTATTCCAAAACAAAACAAAAAATCGTTTTGTTGAGAAAGTTTGTTTGTTAATGTCGTACTATTCTCTTTGGTCTCAGTCTTTTTCTATTTTTTAACATTTTTATAAAATTGTATTTTTCAGATAAACAGATTTTTAAAAAACAATTAGTCTTATTTTTCCAAGAAAAAAAAAGTATGTTATTGAGAAACAAATCGGATCGTGTTGCGAAAAGGTGGTATTTTTATAAGAAAAGCATGGTTTTAGAGAAAAAAATTTTGGGGGTTGGAGTCTTTTTCATTAAGTCAGTTTTTTCTTTTTTAAGAACAAGATCGTAAATTAGTTTTTGTGTAAAAAGGCATATTTTCAAGACAAAAGCCGAAATATACAAGAATTTTCTAGAAAGTTGCCGTACTGCGTCAGTTAGATAGGCCCCAAGATTTCCCCCATGGCAATGAAATTAGCTGTCCAAAATGTCTCAAAATTCTTGATCGTTGAAGCATTTTGTCCAAAGCATGCCACGGACACCTGGGATCCGTTTGTGTCCATCATTGTTTTGTATGATATTTTTCTTCTTCCTTCAACTCCCTGAGTCCGGTCCTATGGCGATAAAGGACCCATGCTTCCACCCAGGCTACGCCGCAACAAAGGCGTACTCGGACCTCTACGACAGCCCCTGCGTGTCGGACAGGAAACCTCAGGGAGCCCCCGAGTCTTTCCTGCACACTGGAATAGGAAACTTCCAACAATGCCAGGACGTGGTCCGGACCCTTTTCAATTTCAGCCAATGCAAATATAGCCGTTGCTCCTTCAACGGCGTCTACCAACCACCTTTGCAGGGGCACTTTGGGGTAAGCAGACTGCGAAGGCGAGCACAATATTCAGTATAAACGTGCTGATTTTTGGGTTAAGCTTCATTTGGCGAACAAGAGTTGTCCTCCCAAATATCTCAATCGTCTTTTAAGCAATGCGTCCAGGCTCTGAGGTAACTAAGCAGCCACAAACCATAATGCCCCCCGCACCACAATTCACAGTTGCAATGTGACAGATGTAGCTTCAAATCTAGGCCTCAGCTAAAAAAAGGCAATATAAACATTGAAAAATTATTTTTGGGCATTTATAGGCAATATACAATATAATTTACTTTATTTTTAAAAGGCTTAGTTCAAATAAAGACCTAACAAAATTGTATAGTTTTTCAAACATATATTGTAAATTATATATAAAAATGTGAAAAAATATTTTAATAATTGTTATATAATACATTTGCTCAAATAAAGCCAATCCCTGCTATGAAAATGATTAAACATTGTATATCACTATGCATTATTATAAAAATGCATTTCGAGGGGAAGTCATTATTATTCTTCAAATGTTTTGTCGTCGTCCTCTTCCCCATGGCGGTAGGCGTTCTCAGCCTACTACTACACCATGAGCTTCTTCAACCTCACCGACACGTCCATCCCTCTGGACACGGTCAAGGAAACAATAGCCCGATTCTGCGCCACGCCCTGGCAGCAGGTTACCAAAAAAAATCTAAAATCAAATCAAATACACTATATATTGTATGTATAGTCTGTATACTGATATATTTGTGATTTGTGTGAATGAGTGCAGGTGAAGCAAGAGAATCCTGGCACCAAGTTGAAGTATTTGGTGGAGTACTGCTTTGCCGGCGCGTACCTCATCACCCTGCTGACGGACGGATACAATTTCACCGCCGAAACGTACGCCGACATTAAATTCATACACAAGGTGCGTTGCCCTTAGTCTCCTCTTGGATAAATTGTCTCTTTCCTGCGGCCTGGAACCAACGTGTAAATACATTATTATATTCTGCAATCGCCATTTTGCTGTGGTGCTTTTTTCTTGCTGCCCTTAGTCTCCTCTAGGATCAAATTTGGCTAATTACAATTTGACATTATTTTCCTCTACTTTAACTATAATCCAGTCTCCATTTCGCTGCTGCTAAATTTACTTCTAGTCCCGGCATACAGCCACATGTACATAAATCCAGGATTAGACTCCACAGTCTCAATTTTGCTGCAGTCCTCTGTTTTCTTGCTGCCCTTAGTCTCCTCTTTAGTGTGTCTCATTACTGTGGTCAACAGTCACTTGTGCATCAATACCACGTTGTGTTTCTTCCTGCCCTTAGTCTTCTCTCAGATGAAATATCTCATTGCGGTGCTCTACGGCCACATGTACATGAATCCAGTATTATGCTGGAATGCTCCATTTTCTTGCTGCCCTAACTCTCCTCTTTTCATGTACTGAACTGCCACATTAACATGAATCCAGTTTTATACTCTGGAGTATCCATTTTTGTTACAATGCTTCGTTTTCCTTAGTCTCTCCCAGAATGTCTCACTACAGTGGCCGACGGTCACGTACATACAGTATAACAGTCCACAGTCTCCACTATCATGCAAATGTCCATTTTCTTTCTGCTCTTAGCCATGGTCATCTGAGAGGAGACTATCGGCCACATGTACATAAATCCAGTATTATGGTCCGCAGTCTCCATTTTTACTGTGGCAGTCTGTTGTCTTGCTGCCCTTAGTCTCATTTCAAGTGCCAATAGCCACATAAATCCAGTATTAGACTCCACTGTCTCCATTTGTACTGCAGCAGTCCATTTTGTTGATGCCCTTAGTCTCCTCCTGGATAAAAGCTCTATTTCCAGTGGCTAACAGCTATACAGTATCCTGCGCAGTCTCCATTTTTTCTGCAGCGCTGTTTTCTTGCTGCACTTAGTCTCCTTTTGGCTAAAAGGTGTTTCATTACCATGGAAAAATTAAATACAGAAGATTGCCACTCTCTTGCAGTGGCTCAGTCCGATTGATGCGTTCGTCGCTGCGCGTGTGTTTTTTGTTGTTGTAATTTTGCACTGTATAAAGCGTGTTGACTTACGTGGGTCCCAGATCAAAGGAAGTGACGCGGGCTGGACTCTGGGCTACATGCTGAACCTGACCAACATGATCCCGGCCGAGGCTCCCGACACGCCGCCGTTGCCCTACAGCGGCTACGTGACCATCGTCACCGTCACCGTCTTCCTACTCCTGGCCCTCCTATTGCTCGTCGGGCGCACCTTCAGGCCGAGCTGCTTCAAGCGGTCGCTCATCATATAGACGCACGCACGGCAAGCGCTACTAAGGAATCCACGTCAACTGTGATGTGAATAATAAGAGTGCATAAATAAAATAGCCTATGTTTATACACACATTTATTATGGTTAGTAAAATATCTTTTCATATTTGTTGATAGATCTATGTACCATACAAAAAGGCTAGACACATCATACAGGATGTGGCTAATTGTCTCGAGCAGGTTTGGTGGGCCGAATGTGAGCGTTTTGGATCTCATGGCCAATCATCAAACTTTGTCGTCACTGTCCAATATGCCCTCTTCAAGCCGGTATATGTGCAAAACGGGTCAAAGCACTTCCTCCCGGTTCGGGTGAATGGTGAAGCCACATGAAACAATGTCACCACTCAAGCCATCAAAGATGACAATATCCCATGTTTAGGCTTCATCTGTGTTTACTTATATTTGTATAAATAAGTGATATCCGTGTATTTTAAGTTTTGTCCGAAGACACCAGCCATAAAGAAAACATTTGAGCAAGTTCGGCTTCCAACAATAATGTGATCATGCATGCTCGTTTTAGGGAACCATACACAGGAAGTCAGCTATGCCGTTTCCCGGGTTTGGTCACGTGACATTCCGCAAAAGGGGTGAAATCCCTCGGTGGAGTTTTGACTAGTTATTTGCTTTTTTTGTAAAATGGTGCCCTCTGGTGTTCAAATCCATATTGCACATGAAAAACTTTACAAAGAGTAACAGTTTTGCATTACTACCTCGTCAATAAACTATTCTGTAACAATTATTAAAATCTACCGTACTTTTTATAAGTCCCACATTTTAAGGCAACTTGTTTGCACTTTAAAAAAAATAAATAAAAATGTCTCATTAGGTTTTACAAAACTTGTGAGAGCGAGCTTTTCAGTAACTACTGTATGGATCTTAAGTAACAGGCTTTGGTGGAGGTCTGCGGCCAACCAAGTCATATTTTGGTTGGTGAATTTAGTTAGTTAAAATGTGCAGGTAGGTGTTTTTAAATGAAGTCGTGGTGTGGCTTTGACAGGAAGTGGAAACTTAGCAGGCATTCCCGCCCCAGCTCTTATCTGTGGGGAATGTTCTGATAAGGGAGAACAAAACAAAACAAAATCACAGTGCTTCACTTTTCCCCACATTTGGTTATGCTAGAGCCTTGTTCCAAAATCAATAGGACGCCAAAAGCCTGGCAACACTAATTGGCCAGTTTTGGTCCTTTCCCCCATCTGGAAAGTATTCACAAAAGCGTCACTTTTTCCAGATTTTGTTATGTCCATGAATTAGCTAGTCCCTCACACATACCCACACGTTGCACAGCAGGTGGCCATTTTGCACTGCGCTAGTTGAGCTTCCCATCAAGGCCGGAGGCCAGCGTGTACGGCGCCGCCCTGCCGCCGCCCCGCACGGTGTCGGCCAGCTGCGACACGGACGGGAGGACGCGGTCGGACGCGTCGGCGGAGTGTTCCCGCTCGATGATGTTGGCCGTCTCGGCGTCCAGCTCGCGCATGAGGTCGTCCCGGTAGAAGCGCTGACGCAGGCGCTTCATCTGCGGCAGCTCCGCGCACGTCTCCATCAGCACCAAAACGCACACCAGACCAAGCAGCAAATACACTGAAAAATACACATACCAGACTTTAATTAGCCAATATGCTACACTACAATAAGAAAATCGTGAAACGGTTGTCGTAAGCATGTTAAAATGCCTCAAAAGTCGCACTTGGAGCAAATCACACTGGATTTCGGTAGGTCCCACAAGAAGTTAGCGAAAAGAACATGAAAAAACTCAACTCAGAAACTTAAAATTCTCGGGTCACGCTTCGAAAGTCGTACAAAACTTCTAGTAAGTCATGCGAGGCTTGGGCAAATTCCAAAACGTGACAGCCATTGTCATAAGTGTGCTAAAAGGCTTATTTTGTACAAAAACTATAGCAAACCACGTGAAATTTTGGCAAATCACACGATACATCAGGGTTGCTCACTAATTAGCAAATGTTCGAGAAAATGACATTATTCAAAACAAGTGATGCTTTTCTCTGTGTTCTTGTCATACGTAAAACAATATCAAAATGATTCCGCTCATTTCGTCTATTCCTCAGTAGAAATTAAGCGGTTTTGAAAAATAGTTTTTCAGCAACTAACGTAGGCTAGGTTCACCCCCAAAACAGTCAAATTTGCTTACAAGTGATGACCAGCTTGTAGAACTGCCGATAACTGTCGTCCTCCGTACTGTGAGATTCTCCTGGGACGTAATCTCCGAGCCCGATGGTGGTCAAGGAGATGAAGCAGAAGTAGAAGGACTCCAGGAAGTTCCAGTCCTGCTCCAGAGAGATGAAGATCCACGCCGGGACGACGAAGATGGCAAAGGCCACCGCCACGGTGAGGACCGCCGCGTGGACGGCGGCGAACTTGGCCTTGGACACGGCCCAGCGGCTCGGGAAGTAGGCGATGGGGCGGCGGGTGACCACCGCCATGATCCTCTGCACCACGGCGGAGAGGAAGAAGATGGTGAGGGGGATGCCCAGGATGGAGTAGAGGATGCAGAAGGCCTTCCCTTCGTCCGACAGAGGAACCGTGTGGCCGTAACCTGCGCACAAACGTGACCGACCGTCAGCAACCAAATTACAAGGACGCTGACAAAGGCTTTTACTTTAATTACCTGTAATTTCCCTTAAGTGCAAGTAATTTCGACTCGTTGCTCAAGTCGTAAGCCATCACTTGAAAGCTGCTTGTTGACAAATGTCATCCAACAAACAAGAACGAGAAAAACTTTTTTGACCTTGAATGCCTTTCATATCATTCAAAACAAAAGCGCAACTCTTTTTAGGACCATCTTAAGCTCTGGACCTTGTTTCTCCACGAAAAGTATAAGTGGCTATAAAAAGTCTCCACTCCCTGGTTGAAATGATGCCATTTCATTCTGAATTGCTCTGGAAATGATTCGAATGTATTTACTAAAACTAATGTATCATTGTTCATATCTATGCCGGCTTTAGGGCTCCAATTTGGTGGTAACCTTGAGTTGATTTTCTTTCAGTTTGGTAACATACATGAGCATTTTCAGCAGAAGACCCCCAAGCTCTGGTCGTACTCTTGAAACTTGATTTACATAATTTGGTAACATAAATGTCCCCTTTTTGGGCCTTGAATTTGTATGGTTACATTGCAGTCCCATAATTGCGTGTTTAAGGGACATCGACTGTACATTTTCACAACAAAATACTCTACTGTACATTCCACTGTCAGTGGAGTGAAATAATTTGCCGTATTTGATTAGTACGTTCTCATAAAATAACTCCAATCTTTTCTAGTCTACTTGTTTTTAAGGAATTATTATTTATTGGCCTGTGATGGAGTCTTCAAATGGCCATTTTGTGCACATTGGTGTCGTGAGGTCCAGGACCGCCCCCTCCTCGGCACCGCTAGCTGCGCCCGCTCTAGCCCGAAAAGCGAGCCCTGAAGCGGGCCCCCACTTCAGCGTCAAGCCTCACCTGTGGTGGTCAGCACGGTGCTGGTGAAGAAGAGCGACGACATGAAGTCCCAGTTGCGGCGGCTCCTCTTGCTCACCACCGACACGCCGTAGTTGTTGGCCTCCAGCGCGCGCACCAGGAGCTCGCGGAGGCTGGCGTCCGACACGCAGGTGTTGTTGGCCAGGAAGTCCCGGCGGCTGGCCTCCAGCTCGCCGCGGAGCCGGACCTCGTATGGCAGCTCGACGGCGGAGAAGATGGCGGCGCCGACGAGCAGGTAGGCGACGTAGGCGACCACCAGCAGCGCGAAGTTGAGCGCCGGCCGCTGGCGCTCGACGAAGTGGGCGCAGACGCCCTCCATAACGTCGAAGAATGGGGAACAATACGCTTTTTGGGTGTGTTTGTTTGAAACAATGAAGGCGAACCGACCGGCGGTGGCGACTTCTTCCTTGTTCGTCACATCACCGAGAAGGAAGCGGTGACGTCACTCACCTGGCCAGGTGGCTGTTTTAAAACGGCCATTTTGGCTCAAATACCCGCCATTAAACACCTTTAAAGGGAAGAGTTGCTTCTCCTTACATGAACGCCAGTACCAGTTGTTTGTAAATGGAAGTTAAGTTTTGAAGTTTAGTTGGGGAGTTTATTAAGTGGCGGGTGGATGCGAGAGTGAACGCGCGGGCATCCGACTTGAACTGGTTAAACTGGTTTTGGGTTTCCAACCACAGCAGTGGAAAGACTGGGGACACTTTATTAGGTACACTTGCACAATCCGAGAAAAACAATCCGCGCATTCAAAAACTGAACTCGGCACAAATAATCAATCAATAATCGATCATCTAATTAATCGACAACTATTTTGATGATCAATTAATCGTCTACAGCCATGGTTTTCGTGGTCTTAAACTTATCCCAATCCTCTGATTTCAGTCTCTTTAGTCCTTCATGAAAGGACTTATCTTTTCCGCTTAATAAAAAATAAGACGTTTGCAAACCGCTCCTTTTACTCTGGGAAAACAATTATCCACATTAGCCTATCTTTTGACGTGTTATGGACTAAACCAGTAACGGAATCATCATCAATTTATGGAAAAAATAAGAGTCTGTTTAATCTATTACAAGAAATAATCATTATTTGCAGCCGTAGTATGAATAGCCTGTAATTGACATGTAGCTGAACTTGAACCTGTATGACAAACGAGTAGCCCTTCACATGAATCAGGACCCAAGAAGTAGATCCCACTTTCAAAAAGGTTGCTGATGTGTGACATTGCATCATTCTTTATTTAGTTTTGTTTAATTATTCAACAGTTCCGAATAAACAACAAGAATCAGTTCATGAACAGTAATTGGGAGGGGGGGGGGAAAGGATTTTGCAGTAAAGTTGAATGAAAAATATTTTTTAAATCTGGTTATTCAATTAATCGATGGATTAATCAACCTATCCAATCGAACAACAATCCAAACATTGCATTTCCGCCATCTATTGGCCACTTGGTGCCAAGGAAATACATTGAAGTGAGTTGAGGAGCTTCACTGAGACAAAGGTTGTGCTTTGCCGCCATCTTGTGGCACCTGTAGGCAATTATAAACCTTTTGGGGGCCATTAATTACAGTTGTGCCTTGACATATTAGTTTATCCATTCCGTGACCACGTTTGTACGTCAAATCATCTTTCACCCCTAAAGGAATGTTGAAGTCATTAATCTGTTCCAGCATCCCCAAAAGAGCAACAAAAGATTTTGTAATGTGTTTTATAATAATGAAAATAGCTTACTATAATATTGCTCTTTTTATAAACATAGAGTAATAACGTAATTAAATGTATAATAATAATAATAATAATAATCGGATCTCATGGGCTTATGCAAGTGTACCTATCAAAGTTTATTTTTGGCAAGAAGTGACCACTAGATACCAGTGTAGACCACATTGCCATGGTAACGGTGCACTTCTTCCATACACGAATGCAATAAATAATTATTTACAAGCTTTAGTGAAAAGCAAATGACTCGGAAGTTATAAAATTCTGCAAATTGCTTTGAAACAATATTGTTGCATAGGAAAATTGATCATGGTCCCAAATTGATCGTCCTGGATGGTTTGAGTTTCTTGCACGTCCCAGCAAACACGTCAGTTATCTGCGGATGGGAGAAAGTCAAATAGATATTCATAGTCAGGCACAGCATTTAGAAATTGTTTTGTTTTATTATTGTTGTTGTTGTTGTTGTTTTTACCTCTGCACTCGTATCTGAGGTCAGAGAAGAGCACGAGCTCCTGGGAGAAGACAAACATTCCCAGTCGGCCACCGGCCAGCGTGTGGTCGTAAACGGCGCCCGAGTCCGAGAGGATCTCCCTGCCCTCGTACACCACCACCCTGCCCCGAGGAAAACGCAGTACGCACATGAGATAGACGCTACGTCTGTATATTCACCTCCCAGGTTTCATCTTTGTCGGTTTAGTCAATAATAAATAACAAAACATGTACCAGTAATGATTTTAAAATAATCAAATCATTACAGTTACATGAAATGAATAATAATGCCATTAAACAATTAAAAATGTTATGATATTTACAACAGCTAGATCATTCAAATATTAACAAATACAAATTCGTGTAAACATTTGTGTACAATTCCATGAAATAATAAGCCTGAAATTGTCATGGTTTGGGTCGTGTTTTCCTGTGTTCCACGTTTGTGTCCACCTGTCGTCGTCAACCTTCTACCTCGTGTCGACCAATCCGCTCTCTCCAACCACTCGCGTCTTGTCCAGGTGTTCCTCTTTGTCTCGTCAATCTGTTTGTATTTAGTTCCCCGTTTTCTTTCTCTTCTTGCGGGTCCATTGTCATTGTCAGGTGTTTCTGTCTCTGTCTGTGCCACGTCTTAGTTACCATTCATGTTTTGTTTCCAGTTTTAGGTTTATTCAAGTGTTTCTTTGGTTATCTGTTGTGGGACTTTGTTTAGTTTGCTTTATCCATGTTCCTTGTTTGCCTTTTATTTGGAAATCAAATATGATTTTTGGAGACTCCTGCACTCCTGCCTTGCTTCCCTTCCTCCCTGCACTTGGGTCCTCCACATTTTTGCCTTGCCTTCCTCGCCGTCAAATAACCTTATCGTGACAGAAATATACACTCAAATACTGTAGATGATAGACCATTCAGATGTGAAGTATAACATACAGTGGATATCAAAATTCCAAAACACATTTTTGTAAAAAAATATTACCGAATTGAATCCACAAAATAAATGACAATGCCGTTAAATATAAAAAAATACTTTTATATATTTCTTATAAATAGATGATTATTAAATAGGTTTAATACCACCATGAAATAATATATATATTTCATCATTTTATAATTATTTTCATTCTTTCATTATATTTAATTGGGTTTATTTTGGAAATGAAAAACCTCCATAATTAGATAGATATTAAAATAATTTTAAATACAAATAATTGTTTTTTTGTCTTTTTTTGTACATTTTTAAAACTATTTTATTATTCCCGCATCACTACCATTTTTTTTGTCAAAAGCCTTTTTAAAAACCTATTTTGTGAGGATTTTTCTTGCATTTATTCTTGCGGATGTTGTCGATAGAAATATATTCATCGCCGGTGTCGCAAGCGCTTTGTCGCAACCTTCCTTCTCAATAAAAGCCCAAGAACATCAGCTTTGACCATCATTCTGTGTTTGTAAGGCTACATTGATGGAAAAATGCTTTCTTTTGTGCAACCTTTGCAACAATCTCTTTGTAAATGGGCTTGAGAAACGCAGTCGGGCTTCCTTTTTATGACAGCTCACCGTGAAAATATGAAGGAAAGGCAGCCAAGCGGCGCAAGCTTGAACCCATTTCCACGTCCTCCAGCGCCTTCGACTTATCACTTCTGCTGTTTACACGCAAGGATGTTTGTCTAATTGCTATCACATTTCCATGACGGCGCTCATACCTGATGAAGCCCGTCTTGGGTCTGTGGATGAGGTGCATGCGGTAGGCCGTGTAGTCCTTCCAGCCCGTTTTTTTGGGATCGTGCCACAGTGTCCGGACCTGAGATGAGAAAAGTGCTTGGATGTTTTAAATGCGCTTCTCAGCATAACGTCACACATACTCCCGGGTGGCAAAAACTGTGAAGCCACCACTAGGCATGCAATAGCTTGAATGAGGATTTTTACCCTTCTTTGCAACTGCCACAGTTTGAATTTGTGACGTGTCAGTCGAAAAGATGTGACATGAGGTAAATTGATTGGAAGAGTGACGGAACGCCGGTGGTCATTTCCATTTCAAAAGGGGAATTGATTCAAAAATTCAGAGACACAGTAGTTAACAAATCAATGAGGGACTGGCTAATGAATTGACTTTTCTGTTGCACAGATTAACGGCACAGACGTGCTCATTTGACGCTGAGACAAAAAAAAATACAGCAAAAATAATAATGAAACAAAAATAATTCCTGATATATGTATAACTGTTTTTAGATTAGCAGGATGAATAGTATATAAAGTAGTTAATGATGAATAAAGTGTTGAATTGTTAAAAGTTTGGCATTCGCTGTAGAGAACATACAGACCATTTATACTCCTCACCCGCTGGTTCTTCTGGATTATTAATGTAGGTTTTAAAATAATTTGAAAAAAACCCAAACCCAACTTTATTTTTTTGTCATTGTTTTCAGTTGCAGTCAAAGGTAGTCACTCACTTTCAACCACCCGCAAGTATCCTGGTGACTATTATTTACAAACATCACGAAAAGGTCTATAAAAGACACATTGCCTGGTTGCGGGTGTTGCCGGTGTGCCACAGGGCGTTGCGCAGGTATTCTCCCGGTCCCGTGCTGGAGTTGACCAGTTTAATGGAGACCCCCGCTGTTCCGAATGCCTTGGAGGGCCTCTTTTCCCAGTAGGCCTGAGACACCTGTTCTCAGGACAGCAAGTCAGTGACATTTAGTTGACATTTGAGTGGAGAAACTTTACAATTGTCTTATAAAAAAAAAAAGGAAAGGAAAACATATTTTCAATGCGCAAAGGGAGTGCATGGTGGAGCACTCTGCCCGACATATAAAGAAAGCTATTAAAGGCTAGTTGTCGTCTGTTAAGTAACATAGTTAGCCAGACTGCTAGCAAACATACAACGATTAGATGGCGATTTTATGCGTTCACACCTGTTTCCACATGACAACATAGAAGCGTCGACTGGACTGATAGGCGAAGACGATGCCGGCGTAGTCGTCGTCCCGGTTGGTGTTCACGTAAAACGTCACGCTGAAGTCCACAGCGTTGAACGTGTCATATCCTATTCAAACATTTTATTATTATCAACATTTTTGATTTCGTGTAAATTCTTTAAAAGGAATTTGATGGCGTGAGGCTGAGGCGTACCCAAAGCGATGCCAGGGTCCGAGTTGGTGGTCTGCAGCAGCTCGGTGCCTTGGCTGCGGATCACCCACAGCGGGTCGGACTGGGTGGTGCCTTTAGGGTCCAGCAGAACCACCTGAAACTTCCGGAAGTCCGTGGACTTGATGTCGTGGTTGAACGGACAGGGATCCAGCGCGTCGGGAATGCTGTCGTTGTCGAAGTCGTCGAAGCAGGCGTCTCCGCTGCCATCGCCTGAGAGTGAATTGTAGGACAGTGAACCACCGCCGAGTCCAGATTTATCATTCGGGAATACACCTAGCGAGCATGACTAAAAAACTCACCTATTTGTGCCTATTTTTGAGCTCTATTTCTAACGTTCTAAGACTTTAAGCTGTTTATTGCCACGCCCACAGACGTTTTTTACGGTAAAAACTAAACATAAAACAAAGACAATTACACATTATGTATTGAAAACAACCACATAGCTTCGCTCGCTTAACGTTAATGCGAACACACATGGTATTTGGGGATCATTTTGGGATATATTTAAGGTTTTAACTGTTAATACAGGCAATGAACATTTTATGTCTATAACTTGTTAACTCTCACTGTATTTGTAACAAGAAGAAGTTGCTAACCGTCGGCGTCCAACTGGTCCCGGTTGGCCACCAGCCTGCAGTTGTCTCTGTCGTCAGGCACACCGTCGTCGTCGTCGTCGTGGTCGCAGGCGTCGCCTTTGCCGTCGCCGTCGTGGTCGGCCTGGTTGCTGTTGGCGACGTAGGGGCAGTTGTCCAGGGAGTTTTGGTGGCCGTCCTCGTCGATGTCCTCATTGTCGTCGCACAGGTCGCCCACCAGGTCGCTATCCGAGTCCAACTGCCAAACGCAAGCAAACACCAGTGAGCGTTACACAGGTTTATATCCTGGCATCTTTCATTCCTTCCCTCAGAGTTACTTTTTACTCATGCATCCTTACATCTTCCCTTCCTTCGCTGAAACCTACTTTTCTGCTTCCCTTCCTTTGTTTAAATGATTTGCCATTTTTCACTGTACGTGTATATATTTGATACAGATAAATGAGTTGTGATCCTTACTTGCAGTGGGTTGTGTAGAAGGGGACAATTGTCACACTGGTCCCCAACACCGTCCAAGTCGGTGTCTCTCTGCTCAGTGTTGTAGACCAACGCACAGTTGTCGCGATCGTTTGGAACTTCTGCAAAGGAATCAGTACAGGTATGCTAATATCAGATGGTGGTTTTTTTCCAATTTTTACTTTAGAAAATCTCATTTGAAACCCTAACCCAGGCTTGAAACCCCAACCGTATTCTGAAACCTAGCCATGAAACCCTAAGGAAACTTGAACCTATAGGCCTGCACCCTTACTTTCACACCCACATCCATTTGCACGCTGATTGAGGAGCATCTGCAACATTTGCACAACCATTGTCCCAGATTATCGCACTACTCGTCACTTTAAACCGCATACACTCCTTGAAGTCTCAGCGCCCTTTGCACAACGGTCATTGCACCGGACTATTGCGATATTAGTCATTCAAACTGCTGCTAGAGGACTCTGCATCTTTTTGCACAATAGTTTTTTGTCAATGTCTTTATGTCTCCAAAGTGTTCTGTAAATTGACTGTCTGTTGTACGAGAGCGGCTCCAACTACCGGAGACAAATTCCTTGTGTGTTTTGGACATCCTTGGCAACTAAAGATGATTCTGATTCTGATAGACTGTTTGATAGATTACCTAAAGATATAGCTGGATTGTGCGCTATTATCACCTTGATATTGCATGTGTCTGTATACCCTATGCCTGTTCAAGATTTAATGGAAAGGGCACCAATGTTTTTGTCCAATCTAGAACATAGACAAAAAAGAGATTTATCCTGGCAGAGGCAAAATGATCCAACATAAAACATACATCGACGCCATAGGTGTTCCTCGTGGGGTTCCTAAGCAATACAAATTAGCTGACCAAGTTGCAGGAGGATTTGAATACTTCATATGCTGTTGGTGTACGATGAATAAAAATGTTGATGGGATAAACTATATCCACTTCAATGTACAGAGATTAGGAAATTGGACTCAGAGTGGGTTGGAAGCTGTGCACGAGCAGCTCAAGGACGTTCCAAGACCGCGTAGCTGTCGACATGCTCCTCGCAAGAGAGGGAGGTGTTCGCGGTATGTTATGAGAACAGACAATACTGCTTCAGATGGCAGCTTGACCAGAGCCATCGATGGTCTACGGACCCTCAATCAACACACCTTGTGGGACAGCTGGATGGACGTTTTTGGTAAATACAAAACCCTAATTTCACCAATATTGATATCAATTGCTGTTTTTGCAGCCATTCTGACATTGTGTGGATGTTATTGTGTCCCATGCATTCGGGCTTTAATCAGTAGATGAATTACCACAGCAATTACGCCCACATGGAACCGTATGGAGCAGATTTATCCTTTATTGGAGGTTGATAATAATGACGATGATGATGATGATGATGTTGTTTTACCTGATTTGTTTCCCGATCCAGGTGATTACGATGTTTGAACTGCAACATTCATGTCTGAGTGTAAATGTATTTGTTTCATAAAAATGATTATACAGTTAAAAATCGAAATGAAGTGCCTGTAAGATGATATGAGAATTTGTGCAAATACATGATAAACAGGAGGGAAATGTTAAATATATTCTAGAAGTTATCATTTATTTGCTTAGCTTGCATTAGTATTATGGACGATTTTAGATGTCTCGCCTTCAAAAAGATGACTCGGCATCATCCGATGGAAGGGCGCCTGGACCAAGGACGTGATCGGATGTGGTCGGGGACGTGACAGGTGTTGGTCCAATGTTTTGTGTTGTGTCTTATTGTTTAGAACATTATGTCTGGGAAAACCCCTCCTATTTTCAAATAAATGCAGGAGCGACGGGAGAGATTGTTTAGAGCGTGTTGAGAGACTGTGATCTGAACAATCTCCCATACGCCCTCCTCATGAGAAAAAGAAACCAGTGTCTTCATTCCTTTTGTGTCTATTTTTTATAATGTTGGGTAAGATAAATCCAACAGAAACCCTAATCCAGGCTTGAAACCCTAACCTTGTTTGATACCGAAATCTGGGCTTGAAGCGCTACTTTGAAACCCTAACTGTGGCTTGAAACCCTGGCTTCAAACCCTTACCCTTATTTGAATCCCCAGCCCCCTGTAACGGACCGCTGCATTATGTTCAGATACCCTCGATGCCGCAACTTAGTACCGTCTCCGTCAATGTCAATGCTGCAGGCGTCTCCCTCCCCGTTGCCGTCGGTGTCCGTCTGTAGCGAGTTGCTATCAAATGGACAGTTGTCACAGCGGTCCCCGACTCCGTCCTGGTCGGTGTCGAACTGCCGAGCGTTGTACACCAGGGGGCAGTTGTCCTGCGGCACATGTTCTTATTAGCATTCGGTTGAGGTTAGAAAAGCTATTTAGACATTATTTAAGCCAGAGAGTCCCAACCACTGTGCCGCGCCATTCAAATGATCCAATTTAACATAATTGGGATGAAAATTATTTCTTTACTATGAATAATGTATCTTTGTTTATCGATCTATGCCAGTGATAAATAGTGACAGAGAGAACAATTAAATTATCTTCTACTAGATGGCAGAGGATATAATTAACCTGTTAGCATTCATACAACAGATTACAGTAAACCTCGGCTGCTCGCGGGGATCGAGACCAAGGCCCGCCGAGACTAGCGAAAAAATATAATTGACAGCTCCACTAAAAATGTTTAATTCCTTGTTTAAGCCACAAATAAATGACTTGCAGATTATTTGAGTTGTAAAAAATGCACCCGAAGTGCGTGTGTACATATACATTCGGTGGAGGCTCTCTGTAACAACCCAAGCTAATTTAGCTCCTCCCAGACATGTGTCGAGATGTATCACGTCTACATGCAGTATTTCCTTGACACCAGTTACTACTTTCTTATTCACACAGGGCTCTGGTGGCATCTTAGGCTCATGTTTAGCTCGGAAAGAGCACAAAAAACACAAATGAGGTGAATTGCTTTGCTTTGGATATTGTAAGTTCCACAGGAACATCAATAAATAAATAATAGGTTAAGGATAGGTAGATTCGTGAATAGGCCCTGTAAATTAGTGACTTTTTGTGACATTTTTGTTTGTTGGTGTGCCGTGAGATTTTAAACGTGTTAAAGAAAGTGTCTTGGGTCAGTAAATGTTGGGAAACACCAATTTTAGGCACCCGTTCATCGATGATGTCGTCGTTGTCATCATCTGGATCGCAGGCGTCTCCTTGTCCGTCCATGTCCAGGTCCTCCTGTCCGGAGTTTGGCACAGAGGGGCAGTTGTCCTGCAGCCAATTAGTAGTTGGTTGGATTATTGTTTTTTTTTTTACTCTTATTTTTTTCTTTTGTCTACCATTTGGCAGTGATGCGTTCCGTTCCTTTTACACTTCAGCCTGCTGTTGGGCCATCCGTCCAGATCGGCGTCATCGCCACAGAGAAAGCCGTCACCCGCAAAGCCAACGGCGCACACGCACTTGTACAAGTCTTCCGACGCCAGGCCAGAGTAGAAACAGTCAGCGTGCTTGTGGCAGGCATGCGTGTGGTCTTTACACGGATTGTACGGTGCACACACCTACAACCCGAAATAGAGAACCTGCATCAGGATTGTAGTGTAATCCAGGAAAAGTAGTGATAAAAAAACATACCTGCCGGCTCCTTTGGGCTTCCATTAGGCCGAGACCGAAGGGCTGGGTGCCTTTGTATCGAGGAGGACAGGGTAGACAGTAGTAGCCGGGGTCTGTGTTTACACACTCTGTAACGCACACTCCCTGCACATCACACTGCAGAAACACGTGTAACCAGTGTTACTTTGTAAGCATGTCTAATGAGTAGATGGATATAAAAAATAAAGTCTCAATAAACCATGCCTGAAAAGACAGAAAGTCTGCCATTTTGATTTGAAGCAGCCAGATTTTATTTCAACTCTACGGGATCACAGCTTGACCAAATGTAATGATCCTGCAATGGAAAATTCAGAGATGCACTTACGGGCAGAACTAGGGTCCTCTGTCCAGCACATGTTCATTGTTCGTCTCAGCTTTAATTACACAACTGGCCTATCAGTCTTTAAGCTAAGCCCTCGAATGTCCAAAGACCACGTCAACATTCTGGCTTTACCTCATTGTCATCTTCGCAGTGAGTGCCATTGCCGTGGGAACCCAAGTGACACTGCCCGCATTGCCATGAGCCGTCACTGTCAGTCGTGCACTGCACCCCGGGAAAGCACGGCGTTGACAGACACGGGTCTGAAAACAAAACAAAAGGTGAATCAGAAACCAAATAGATGAGGATTGATGTGTCTGTATCTATCATTTAAGCAGTTTTACGCATAAACGGCGTATCAAATATGCAACACAGGATATGGGCCTTTCAAACAGAACCAAAGCAGTTTTCTTTCCACGCAACAGGACAGAAAAAGTGAGTTTCAGGAGTTCAACTTAACACCCCGGTCCTTGCTTTTTGGTATTCCCTTTCAAATAGCCAACATTGTAAATCCAATAACACCTCAGGAGCTGGGAAATTTTGTGGGTCGACATTAAGCTCCCCAATTCCATGTCAGAACCTTACACACAGAAAAGCGGCATTGGAAAAAAAACACTTTTTGATGGGTTGTGTGACAGGGGCTTTTTGAGAGAATAAGATTTGTTAGGCACTAGTTTTAATGGTCTCATCCGAGAAATGTTCCAGAAGTCCAAGTGGGATGACATATAACCCCTGGGGCACTCCATCATGTAATGTAAATGGGTGAGAGCTTGTTCTACAGGTGAGTGTTGAAACATAAAACAACAATATTTAGGATAAGATACGTAGCGCAGATAGCATTTCTTCAGGTGGCGAATAAACACAAGGTGTTTACCTAAAGGACAAGGTTGTTTGTTGCAGGCTTCATAGTCCGAAGCCTCTCCAGCACAAAGCTTCCCGCCATATTGCGGCGCGGGGTTCAAACACTTCCTCTCTCGATTCAAAAGGCCTCCGCCGCATGACTTGGAGCACGTGCCCCACTCAGACCAGGATGTCCAGCCTCCTGGAACTGCACGTACACAAACACACGCACACACACATCTTTTTACCATTTTGGCACACAACGTGAGCTCATAGTTGTGCTCACCTGGGCAGAGTGTGTTGTTGCAAGGCTTCATCTCCATTGTGATGCCTGTACATCCTCTTCCTCCCTTCCGCGGTGGTGGATTGTCGCAAAGTCGGACACGTGTGATGTTACCGTCTCCGCAAGTGGTCGTGCACGGAGACCAAGGGGACCAAAGACTCCAGCTCCCCTCAGCGCGTGCTAAACACCAAACATTTTGGGGTTGTGTTCTGCCATGCACCGTCCTAACAAGCATTGACAAGAACTTGAGTATTTTGCAACATAAGTGTCACCGATTTGTCTAGTATACGTGGTTCGAGTTTGGTAGCAATCGGACAAAATCAGAGAGGTCAAGTTTGTCTTCAAAAGACCAGTGGAAATGGCTAGATGAAGGCTCATTTAGCCAAAATGGCTGTTTCAAACCAAAATGCCATACTTCCTGTTTTGTTTTGTTTTTTGGCCTTTGTGTAATGCGATTTTTGTCTTTGCGTAAAAGAAATGGCTACCTAAATTTGTGTCACTAAGTTAAACCAGTTTTAGGGGTAGACTTAAAAAAAAAAATAAATAAATAAATAAAAAGCTCCACTACAGAGCTTCATTTTTACACTTGTGTGATCGGGCCCTGATTTAAATTAAATTAGCCAGACTTGTTTACTACAAATTGACCCACAAACAAGTCTCAGGAATCCATGCTCGAAAAGACACAGGAAGTCTGTCATTTTGTTTTGAAGCGAACATTTCAGGCTCAATTTTTTCCATTTCCATGCCATTCTAAAAAGGAGAAAGAAAGAAAGAAAGATTTTGTCCGATCTCTCCAAAACCTGAACCATGTATAAAAGACAGATGGACGATGCTAAATTGCCAAGAATTTCTTGTCATTGCGCTTGGGCAGAGCATGACGGCGAAGTTTGACGTCTTCCTAAGAAGTCTTAAATGTAGCTTCCAATGCCGCAGAATTCTCCACACATCACATCCTCGCCGCATGTATATTGAGTTGAGTTGAAGAGCAAGAACATGGTTTCAATTAGGATAGTCATCTCAAATGCATCTTGAGTGAAGTCGAAAGTGTCACGTGGAGCGCACGCAGAAGCAATGTCCTTGGAGCACATGTGCGCCGTCAATCAAAAGAGAAGTAATATAAACGAAGGTAGTGAGTGAGTCAGGACGTGTTGCAGTCGATGTGGTGTACGTACCTTCGCACTTGATCAGCGTGCAGCCGCGGGATTGAAGCGACGGCCCCGGGCAGGATGCCGCGTTGCACGAGCGGCCCCTGCGCTGCCCGCCGCGCCCGCAGGTGGACGAGCACTCGGTCCACTCGGACCACCGGGACCAGCCGTCTGCTTGGTCTTGACAAACATGAAGACATGAATGCATGTTTTGGGGGTACCGCTTTACTTTTGCAGTTCTGTTTACTGTATCTATTGAGTCAGCCAAACCACAATTCACTCTTATAGGATCAAACTCCCTCAGTCTGAAACATCGAGTTCTGGGGCTCTGGTTCTGTTTATGTGAGGTCCTGGTTCTTTTTTTGTGGGAGGTTCTGGTTCCATATCAAGGAGGGTCTGGTTCTATTGAGTGGCAATTTCTGGTTTTATTAATGGAAGTTTCTGGTTGTTTTTCGTGGGAGGTTCGGATTTTAATTTGGGAGGCGGGTTCTGGTTCCATTTAAGTGAGGTTCTAATTCTGTTAATGGAATGTTCTTCAAAAGTGGGGTGGGTTCTGTTTATGGAGAATTCGATTTTTTTTAAGTGGCTGGTTCTATTTCAAGGGTGGTTCAGATTTTTTTAGAGAGAGATGTTCTGGGTCTGTTTATGAATTGTTCTGTTTAATGGGAAGTTCTTGGTTCTGCTCTTGTTAGTTCAATGTTCTTGGCCCATTGAAGGGAGTTTCTTTTTGTTGTTTATTAGTGGAAAGTTCCGGTTCTGTTGAGTGCAATGTCCTTGTTATTTTAAAGGAAGTTTCTGTTTAGTCGGATAGAACCTATACTCAGTGAGGGGGGCAAACATTTTCCTTGACTAATTGAGTTGCGAGAGAAAGAGACCGCATAGGATAATAGTCGCATGGATTGTAAACATTGTTTTGGTAAATGTTGACTCACTAAGGCAGACGGGGCAGCACTCTCCTTCTGCAAAGGTCGGATTGATGCAGGACACGGGAGCGCAGGACGCCTGATGACACAGCACCCTGCCGAACTGGACCAAAGTAATCAAACATGGAACAACATGTTTTTTTCCCCCCACTGTTTTGCCAGATGTTACATTGAGGAATGAGATCATGACAGACATAATCAAGTAAAACAGACTCAGGGAGGACGCATATTAAACAATAAGTGCTGTACAGTAAAAGGATACTATGTAACAGATGTGGCGGACACAACATTCGCGGCGTGCTATTAGCATGAAAGTTTTTTCTACAGTGAACCCTTGCTATTCGCAGGGATGAGGGTTTTAGGTTTTTTTTTCCAGTTATGCAGAGATAGTTGTATTGCTTTAATATGTATACTATTGCGAACGAGTTGGGCACTTACTGTACCATACGTTTCCATTAACAGGTCAGCTGGTCCACCACTGCCAATGGTGATGTGGACCTATCTTTGCATAATCTTGAGATGTTTACCACCTTGCTTTCTCTGGCATCAACCCCAACAAGAAACCTCGCCTACCTGTTTGGACTCCGCTGGAATCTTCCAGGTTATTAGTCGCTAGTTACTCCTTGTGCTAACATGGCACGTTGGGAGGAGCATTTGGCATTTGGGCTGCATCTTAGGGCATTACAGAAAGAGTACAGACATATGCGGCTAGGTGTGAATAGGTGCGTTTTTCGTCCAACAGTTTTAGTTACAGTATGTTCTACAGAGAAATTTCCGAAAGGGTCACTCCAAGGCAATTCCCGAATCGGCAAGGGCTCACTGTACTTATTACGTATTGCGTGGTAGTTTTTCCATTGAGAGCGGCAGACAATGTACGGCAGACCTGACAGGCGCAGGACATGCAACTGTCCACGTCCCAGTCCTCGCCGTGCTGGTACTCTCGTCCGTCCTGCACGCACGAGATCTCGTTTCCATTGCTACTGCCGCCGCCGCCGCCGCCGCCGCCGGCCAGTCCGGCCATAGTAATGCGCATCTCTTCGTTTTCTTTTAACTGACGAGACAAAAACAAAGATGTTGTTTCATCAAGCCAAGCGTGAAAGTAACTTCATCAGATGTTTGCTGGTTGTTTATATGAGGGGTTTTCAAACTTTTAAGGTCCAGGGAAAAATGTTGTTAATCCAAACGCCATTTAAATATAACTACCAAGTGCACCCCTAAATGCCACCAGAATTATTACTATTATTGTTTTTATTTTTAACATTTTCGATCTAAATACTTATGACCCATTTAATGGAAAGGAACCAAATTCAAGTGAATTAAATTAGATTTTTATCCACTGTCGCTAGCTGATGTGCACTGCTTACACTAACAACAGGGCTGCGTAGAGAGAAGTGCTAGTTTACAAAAGCACAGTCAATGATGCCAATTTAGCGATTCGGTTGCTATTAATTAGGTTCTCCGACCGCTCCAGCACTTTTTTTTTTCCAAAATGGGTACTAGCAACTTTAAATCACGCTAAGAAACAGATGACACGAGGGGGACCATTTTCTCATTGTTTTCCATGTGACACCAAAGGAGCCCGCTGGAAGGTAATCGCGCATAATCCATAATAGTGCATTTCAAATTATTCTGCAGACCCCCAAATTATGGCTCGTGGATCGCCAGCGGTCCAGGAACCCCAGTTTGAGAACCACCGGTTTAGATGTACCATCAAGTTACGAAGAGACCTGAGAAGGGATTTGCGGTCGGCGAAGAAAGACTGTCGCTATTCTTGCACTCTCCTTGAAAAATGACAGCCGCTTCCACCGCAGAGCTGAGCGTTTTTGCGCCAAGATGGAGGATGCTAATACTTGTTCCATTTGCGCTGCTTTCTGTTTCGGCCACACAAACCTCAGCTTGGCATCAGCTGAGCACACAGTCTGACGGAGATGTTACCAGTGGGCATTTTCATGTGTTTCAAATCAGCTTTTCCCCACTAAAATGGCACTTTTTTTCTTTGCTGGAATTTTAAACTCAAAATGAATGCATACAAGAACACCCAGAGAGAGTATTTGTCACAATCATACAAATATAAAATGAAGTAGTAAAGAACTTTTCAAAGAGTCTATAAGGCAAACGTGCGGTGTAAAAGCTTATATAAAGGGGCAACTCTGATGAGATTTGACAGATATATATATATATATTTTTTTTTTTTAAAAACATGTTTTAGAAATACAAAATATTTTTTTGTACCACGTGTTTTTAAGTTTGTGTTTTCCAATTTTTTATCAATTGGTTTTATGCTTCATAAATTGGGTATTAATTGCACAGAATTCCATGTGACACTTTAACAACATTTGGACAGACTCATTTAAAAACATGTTTTACAATTGTAAATAATATTTGTACTACTTTTTCTATTTTTGTTTTTGTTCAGGTATTCTTCATTAATAACTACAAATAATGAATGTTTAAATAATGAGACCGTTGTAAAATATTATTCAATTACTTATAATTCCCTAATTTGAATAAATGGCTTCAGAACAATTTACAGAGACTCACTCAATAAACTGAAATAAATGAATACGACGTACTGCTTGCCAAATAGTGAGCCCACCCTTAGAATACCTAAAAACTGCACACAGGATGTTGCACACAATTCAACCGGCAGATGACCTTCCTTGGTGGAGGTCATTAAAAAAAAAAACATCCATCTCACCACTCTGTCCAGGTCTTCGAGAAGGTTTCCGGTGACCAGTCGCATGTCGTTGATGTCGGCGAGCAGCTGCACCAGCTCTTGGCACGGGTGACGACACACCGCCGCCGACGTCACGTTGGCCACGTCGGCACCGCACACACCTGCAGACCAGCGTGTTTGTGTGTGCTAAGACGGAATTTTGTATTTACACACACCAGCCAGGTCATTAGGTACGCCTGCACGATCTAATAACGTCCAACGTGACATTTGTGCCTTCACCAGGTGAACAAAACAGCAGTATTACAATATTATCCAAAGCTATTTTTCTCATTAAAAAACTTTATTTTTGCGAGGCTAGAACAGATTAATGGCATTTCCATTCATTCAAAACGAAGGGAAACATGCGAGGATGTAGAACACCATCTGAACGACATAAATTCAAAAAATGAACCCACAAAATTAGGAACGATATTATTAATTCATACTTCGCTTTAGGGGCAGGCGACCTCCATTTTGACTTCATTTTTTATGTTTCTCTGGGGGGCCAAAGGTCCTTGTGCAACACTGCACGTTTAACCATCAGAAAGAAAAAGTTATAAAATAAAAGCGAACATACGTGCAACACCATGAATAACTATTCTTCAAAACTTTTGTTGTTGTTGTTGTTCATATAAACGAGACATTTATGCCCCCTTTTTAGCCACTTACATCACTGCTGGTCAGTATGTTTAATGTATCATGTTGATTTTAAATTTACTGTATATAATCAAAATGAGGGAAAAAAAGACAAGCAGAAGGTTTATCCTACTTTTCCCCAGTTTTAAACTATTTTTTTTAGTTTTTAATTTAAAAGGAGGGTTACATAATCATTTACTAATTAATCAATTGCTGATTGATAAATGTCTTACTCCTGTGTTTTAGTAGAACATATTAATTGATGATAACCTCGATTAATTAGATATTAGGTATTAATTGTGAAACTATATGTTTATTATTGTGGTTGTACGCTTTATTAGCTCAACAAGGCAACCAACCACAGTCATAATAAACACTGTTACATGAAAAATTCTGACAGGAAGTAAAGTTTTGAAAATATGATGTATTGGAACTCATTAGCTGCTGTACCTAATGAAGTGGCGAGCGCGTGTGAAGGTGTGGTACCTGCGCACACAGCCGCCGCGTAGAGGAGCAGGCGAGGAACGCCCGTCGGCCCGCTCATCGTCCCTCTTCTCGCTTATTTCCCCGTCGCCTCTTCGGCATCTGGTTCCCGTCCGCACCGAATGAGAGAGGGGAGCAGCTCTGTGAGTTCACAACTAAGTTGTTAGGGTGAGAGAGAGAGAGAGAGAGAGAGAGTGTAAAAGAGAGAGAGTGAAAGAGAATCTTTCCCCATTGAAATGAATGGAAATGTTATCAATCCTCCCCCCCTCCCGAAAATTGTAATGCATTTTTTTTTTCAATGAGAAAAATAGCACTCTATAGTATTGTACGTTATAAAACAACATTCAGTAAATACATAATGAAATAGAACGTAATGCATGAAACCATTTTTGTCACACTTTTTGCTTGAATTCAATGGTTCATGTGCTGCTCCTTCTATTGCGTGGGCCTTGGCCACCTGGGGGCAGTGTAATACAGACATATGGCTATACATGAAGACAGGCCAGTCCTCAGTAAGCTGCACTAATATTAAACGTTCTTCGGCTGTGAGTGTTTTTATATTATTTGTGTACATGTGTTGCGCCACCATTTGTATTCAAATGTCTGTTGCTTGATGTCTGTTATAACCCTGTCATGCTATTCGTTATCCTCTCTATGGCGTTTCCCATGATGCGTCAACATTAAGTTAGCGGACTGAAAGCCTAAGCTACAGTATGTGGTTGTTTTAAATACACAATGTGTAATTCTCTGTTTTAATCATTCTTAATTCACTTTGAAGAATGAGCCACATGCTGCTTCACTGTGTTTACATTTCCACGACAGTAACGTTTGGAGGGTTTATGGTCATTTGAATGATGTTTTTGTTCATAATCAATTGAGTTCCTTTGGGTCTGCGGGTGTAGCGAGCGTGCGTGCGTGCGTGCGTGCGTGCGTGTGCGCGAGGCAGGTAAGCAATGAGGAAGAAAGGATGATTTTGTGCTGATGCCCAACAAAATCTGGGCTTTTCCGGGGGGTCCATTTTCAGCCATTTGCACAGGTTGGGATCATCGTCTGATCATTCCCTTCGTGCGCTCCTGCTGAGTGAAACATGCATCATCCTCATCATCATCATCATCATTATTATTATTATTATGAATCACTTGTTCCATCACTCCAGACTGCAATGGACTGCACAGATGTGTGCACACATGCAAGAATGCGCCTGTGCCATGCCAACACACACAGACGCATTCAAACACACACACGTGCACGCACACGCACACTAAATCTCAACTAATGCCCTATTTGCAAATACACCCACTTCTGGGTCCCAACCTACCACTTGAGAATCGCAGCAGGGAATCACTGCACGATAAAGACAAAAGTATTGAGACCCAAGGCCTCTTAATCAATTAATGAATCAAATAGGGGATGGACTAGACCTCTCTAAGCGTGTTGTGGACCGAGAAGGGAACGGGCTTAATGTAAAAGGATTGACGAGAGAGCAACTCGAGAATAGCGAGCGAGCTTGACACACAGATCACCATTACGTCCTGAGAGAATGAAGAGTTTGACTTCATTTTAGTTTCATTCGATACCGGTAGATGGCTATAATTTCAATTCAATTAACTGTTACGAGGTGACCATATTGCAAAAAAAAAAAAAAAGTACATTCACTTTCATTTAGTTTCATTTGGTAGACGGATGGATGGATGAATAGAGTGAGTGTAGAATGAGTGAGTGAGTGAGTTTATCCAGTCACAGTGGGTTCAGGGTCAGTGGAACAACGGAGAGACAGTAATCCAGTTACCGGGGCATGATCCTAATATTGTACAGATTAAGCCAAACATGCAGACACAAGCTACAGAGTTATGAGTGTGGCACCTCGTTGGTCATGCCTGTCGCTGATCGGTTGTTCTTCCTCGGGTGTTGTGGTTTCTTAAAAATGAAATTAGAGGTACACGATGGGGCCAGGGAGAGATGATTTTAAAAAAAAAATTATATACCACTTTCAGGTTTATACTGAATAATATGACAAAAAGTGATTTTTTTTTTGTGGTTTTCCTTTTAACTGTAAACTCTTAAGTATATTTCAGAGTCTGTATTGGATTTACTTTTACGAAAGTGGAGATGTAGAATCACTGCTTTTACTAGATTTAAAAAAAAATTTTTTTTTTAAATATACACGAGTACATTTACTTCTCCTCAAGTACATTACTCTTGGCACTTTGGGCTCTTAGGTTTGGGTCTCTCGGCGCCGGCGTCGTGCGTGATGACCCAAGCGAGGTGACGCAGCACCTGTCACTGCGGGTCAGAGCGGAAACGGCGGCGTCCGCCGCTAATGCACTCGACTGTCCTTTACGAGCCGGCTTTACTCAACTCAATTAGCCGTGACACACTTTACCCCCGATCTCCCGCCTTCCGCCCCGTGTGGCTGCCTGGATTAAGTCGTCCCGGCTCGCAAAGCACTTCCATGACAGCACACGGGGCTCTTCTCTCTACGTCTTTACCCGATAAGCATTCAGATATGACCGCGGGTGCTGTACTTTCCGCCGACCCCTCCGTGCCGGTCCCCCAGAGGGAGCTCGTTTATAACGGACTGCTGCCTTACGCCGAGCGGCTGGACCGGGAAGCCTCGGAATTCTTGGCGGACATCAAGGCGAACTTGTCTCGGGCTGTGCTCCTCCGGGAACTCTGGCCCGGGGTCGTCTTCTGGTGCAGGAAGCTCTTCTCGTAAGTACTAAAAGGAAACGACATAGTTCAACTCGTTTCAAGTCTAAATCAATCGACTCGGCCAATCAACTAGCTAACTAACGGCAAAAGTAGCTTGCTAACTAGCCAACTCTTAGCTTAACCCAAAACAGGACACTCATTGTGATATTTAGAAACAACACGACACAAAAATAACATTAAAAAACATGTTGGAATACATTTAATGATTTTCATTTACCTTCTGGGACAAATAATTGAATTAATTTTTTATGATGTCGTTGCTGTATTTTTACGATCGTTGATTGGTTGGGAGATGTCGCACAGAGGCAACTATGGTTCTGAGTCAGTGTTTTAGGCAAAAAAGAATGTGCTAAAATGTGATTATTTTAGGTGCTCAATTACATAACTTAAAAAAAAAAACTAAACAATTGTCCTATTACTCTAGACTAGATTTGTAATGCACTTAGTCCATTTTATGCTCGCTCAAACCTCCTAGGTTGTTAAAGTTTACAGCTTGGAAACCAATCTGCACTTTTTTTGCGAATTGAAAAGTTCCCTTGGAGTCCAATAATGGGAGGTCGTACCTTGAGGGACAGACATTGGCCTCGAAAGCCCAGCAAACACTGAGCGACAGAATTTGATGGATCTGGACGCACACATACAAATTATAGTTAGCGACTGACCCTTGCACACCTAACAATCGTCTCAAACTCACTGCAAAAATTTTTTTTTCCAAAAAAGTCACCCGTGGCATTCTTATAAATGAATATATAAAGCAGCCAAGCCAGTAAGGGAAGATGTATTTTCGGGGTTTAGGTATAGTTAGCTAGGTAATTGCATTTCATTATTGTGCCGGATAACCACTGATGCGAACCAAGGCGCTCAAGTTCTTGTATGGCGGTGGATGTGGCGCTCATGTCGGACGCCCAAGTGCGTCACCGGACACCGTTTTAGCCAATCCCCATAATCAGGAAAATTGAAATGGTAAAAAACAAACTGTTTCACGCTGTATCTCCACAATTCATTACTACAAAGTCTTCAGTCTTGGTGTGATTTCAGCAATTATCTTCAAACATGTATAATGTATTTAGGAAACAAAAGCCTCTAAATTTACTTTACAGGGTCTTTAAAAAGCACAAAAAAAACATCCAATGTCTATTATCTCTAAACCACTTTGAGCTCATACCTCATAGGTTCTACCTTGAGGGGCCATAAAGTGACATCCGTCATGTCCCTAATGTGAAAGTACGTCATCTTTGACCGTATGGCTCAGCGACAGGAAGCAGGAAGCACCTGATTGAGCGCTCAGTGTGGTCCACGTCTCACCTCACCTCGAGCTCACCTACTTTGGCCTCCCCGCAGGTTCCTAAAGCTCTACGGCCGCAGGTTCAGCAAGGACGACCACGTTCTGTTCGCCAAGCTGCTCTACGAGTTGGTCACTCTGCCGGGCCTGGAGCCCCACATGATGCAGAACTACGCCCGGCTGCTCATTCAGCTGCTCAAGTGGGTGTCGCACACATTTAAAAAAAAAAAAAAAAACGATGAAAAAACTAAGAAAGATTTCCACTTGCTTACAATCTGGCCCACCACCACTACTGGAAAATTTGTTGCATTCATTTAGCTGGGTTTTTTTCCCCTAAAATTGAGAGCTCTATTCATTTCTGTTCATGTATCTTATCTTATCAAATACATTTGAATTCAATTGATGGAAAGGGTTAGATTACATTGATTATAATGAAACATGAATTGTTTTATTAAAATCAACATGTTTACGTAATTCCAAAATATTAATAAAATACTTTAAAAATATTGAATAATTGGGTAATTGAGGCTAACTAATTCAATTATTAAAAATATATATTTTAAAATGAGCATGAATTACTATTTCATTATTAAAACGATTTTACATAACGTCACTTTCGTAGAGAAACCTCCTCTGTCCCAATTTGGTCAATTTCATATTTTTTCACAAATCGATCAGTATGTTATTTATACAAATTAACCAAAATTAACCTAAAGTGTTGAAAATAGCTTGAGAACTTTAACGATACCATGTTTGATAACATGTTTTTTAAAAAAAATAATAATTTCCTTCAAAAAATAATGGTGTGGAGACACTAGGATTCCTGCGACAGCAACTATGTTTTACATATCCATTTTACTTTTTTTTTTTTTTTTTTTAAACATATCTGCGTGGCCCATCTTTCCGTTGTAAAAATCAAACGTGGCCCTTCAACACCACCGTTTGTCCACCCCTGCTAGAAAGTGAGTTGTTTCCAGTGTGGGGTTTACACACACAAACATGTCCCCATGTGCGCTCTTTAAACCAGACGCCACTGCAACGTCAACATTCATCATTCGGTCTTCGTCGAGAGGTCGCCGTCGCTACGACCGCATAAATCACCGCGCCGTCAAAGACTTAATTTGGGCCCTCACGGCTCGCAGCAGAAAGATGGATATAGTCTTTCTTTGAATCCGTCGCTCCTCCACCTTATTGTGGCTTATTTTTCCAAATCTTCTACTCCACATTTGCTGGACGAAAATAGCGGAGGCGCTGGCGCGCTTTTCCTGGAAGATTTATGCAGTGAACTACAAGAGCAGAACTTGGCAAATGAGTGCAACTCAGGCCGATTAATAAACCATTACATTTTATGCCATTCAAACAGCAAATGTGATTTTGTTTTTTCTTTAAAATTTCCATTGAATTTGGTAAGTAAAAGCTTAAAACACTAAGCTGTGTGACTTTTGTATTTGTTGCATATTTGAATACTGTTAAGTAACGCACCTGGTGTCCTGTCATAGCTCCAAGAAAAGGCCAACTAAGGAATAACAAGTTTTGTGCCCAAACAGGAAAAAGGAACTGCTTTCAAGGGAGGATCTCCAGTTGCCGTGGAGACCGCTCCACCAGCTCTACGAGAAGGTGGTCCACTCCAAAACGGAGCATCTCGGACTCGTTTGGTTCCCCAAGTGAGTCGTGGCTTTTTGAAAGTTGTCAAGTGTTCGTTAAATGAGTGTTGGTGTGTTTTAATGTTCAGTTGAATGATTTCACTCACGCAGACTTTGTCTTTGTTTAAAGCTCAGTGGATCACATTATGAAGGCTTTGGTCAAAAGTTGCAGACCGTAAGTTTTACTCATAATTATCGACGGCGTCGTTTTTTCGGATCACCTTCAACGCTCTGTTCAACGTCTTCTTCTTCTAGGTACTTCCCGGCCTCCTCCACCAAGGAGATGCTGGAGGAGTGGCGCCCCCTGCTGTGCGTGTTCGACACGGTCATGCAGAAGGCCATCGGCACCATGGAGCTCTTCCTGCCCACCATCATGCCCCCCGAGGAGCACGACCAAGGCTTCCGGTGGGTTTCGCGTCGCTTGTTCTCCATCCGGAAATCCAACGTGACAACTTGTCGTAGATATTGAGTAATATTTTTGCTTTTAATTAGTTCAAAAAATATTTTACAATTATATAATGGGACGGTTCTTATTGAATGATGTGAAAGCAAAATATTGATTGAATAAAAATCCCATATTTTGTCTATTTAGACAGCCATAGAGTAACTCTCTAACATGGACTTAGTATAAAAGTGTCAGTTTAATTTAAAAAAAACAAAAAAAAACATCATCGGAGTGTCCAGAAAAGGCGCCTCTGACAGCTACTTCTGTTTGACCCAGTTTTGTATCACGTGTGGCTGGTTTTAATTCATATTGCAAATGTTTACTGAGGCACTATAGAGACAATATGACAAATACTAGAAAAAGTTGGTTTGGAAAAATACACAACCTTCAAAATATCACTTTTAATAGGTTTTTATTCTTCCAAGACCATTGCCATTCTTTTTCAGGTGCAAAGCTAAACGCCTCATAAAAATATCAAGTTGACATTTATTTATTTAGTTATGTACTTTTATTGTCATATTTTTATTATTCTTATGGATCACGAAAGCTGAATTTGATCAGAAATTTAATAAAAAACTAGGTCTGATTTGACAGCCTGATCGCGGCTTCGTGCTGTGTGGTGGCCTCGTTGTCGCGGCGTGGAAAAGCTCTTCGCCGACTCGGTGAGGTATATTCCTGCCACTGGAGGCTTTCAGCGGATATTTTCACAACTCAAACATGGAGTTATGTGTAGGCATAAGAAAGATAGATGAAGTGGCATCCATTTTTCCAGGTCATTTTAGTGCTATTTGATTGACAGTTGGCTGTTGAGTGGGACGTATTAGCGGACACTTCCACAGCATTTGACAGTGGAGAGAACGGCTTTCGTTTGTCACCATTTTGAAGCATAATTTTTTTAAACCATTCAAATTTGGCAACACTTTTCTCTGTGGTGTGTCAAATTTACAAGACATTTATATTCACTTTACAGAACGTTTGAAATCCTGGGGGAGGCTGTTGAATCGCTTCCTTGTAAGCCTCCGAACAGATCTGAGCATGCATCATGCCTTGCAAAAACCGCAGGCTCCATCAGCAACTTTGCACCATAAATAATACTCTCTCTATCAATCACGGCTCCCTCAGTCACCTCGGGCCAACAGCTGGACTTCTGTGGAAAAGCTTGAACCGTCTCCCCCCCCCCGGCAGCCCGGTTTCGTGCCAGCTCGCAGTGGCAACAGGCGCTCTCAGTGCATTTCTTCACCGTCTTTGGCCTTTCAAGATACATTTGTATGCGCCGAGTCTTGGACGGGCTTCCTGTAGTACATCACTTTTAATACTTTTTTCCGTTCCGCTCCGCAGTCGACAGTTTGGACCGAGGCAGTTCTTTATTTTATGGGACTTCAAGTGTGTGTGTGTGTGTGTGTGTGTGTGTGTGTGTGTGTGTATTTCATATTATTTTTACAACAGCTACATACTGTAGGTAGGCTTGCATACCTTTGTCAATGGCTTTTCAAATCAAATTTCAACTACGTCAGAATTTCTGCGATTTTCTTTTTTCTGGGTCACTTGTTGCTAGGTGAGATTTGTGGGGCACAATCATGTAAACCCCAATTTAAAATAAAACAAGAAATAGCATTTACAAGTTATGTTCGCTATCTAATATTTGAAGCCACTAAAAAATAAAAAACATACACCAATCACGCTTGTTATGCTGTACTCTTGACGACTTGGGGCAGAGGGTTCCACCGCCCCACACAGCAGAGAAAGCTCAATGTCATCCATGGAAATTAGTCCAACTGCTCCACTTTTTCTTCATGCCAAATTGCTGATTGATTTACCGATTTATTTGACAAGATCCTTTGTTGCCAGGCGTTATTTGTGAGGCACAATCATGAATTAAAGAAGAAAAAATCAAATAAAAAATGGAATACTAAGTCACATTTGGCGTTCTGTTTTCTTGGTCACTTGGGAAAGAGGGCTCCACCTCCCCACACAGCAAAGAAAGGACAGGGAGAAATGGCAGCAAAAAAGTAATGCAGAAATACACAGAATGAGAACTTGTGGAAAAAAATTGCACCCAGAATTTGGAAAATTATCGCTCTTGGGGGGGTGGGGGGACTGCCCCACTTGCTCCTCATACTAACTCGTCACTTTATTTGACAAAATGTTTATTTGTCTGCTTTTCAGGCTGTGGTTCGATGAATTGATGGATCTTTGGTTGTCAGTGCAGAATCAGCCGAGCTGGGAAGGGGTGAGATAAAAACATGTGCACCCTTGTGTAATTCATGTACAAATGCAATATTAATATTCTGATTGGTTCAGATTTTCATGCTCATTTATTCCTCATAAGCCAACGAGACCTTTTAAATATTTCCATGTTGTTTGAGCGATGGATCACGCCGCTTTTTATGTTCCTCGAAATGATGGCGTCATCTCCAATGACGCACGTGGTTTAGGCTCCTCTCGTCGGACCGCTCCAATTCTGAGCGTTTGTTTTGGATTTTTCTCGCAGCATTTGGTGAACCTATTCGCTCGCCTCGCCAATGACAACATCGGCTATGTGGACTGGAGCCCTTACGTCCCCACAGTGAGTTGCTAGAATCACGTACTGCATTTCATCAAGTTCAGTCTAATGGAGGACGTTTGGGTTTTTAGATCTTCACCAGGATCCTGCGCAGTCTCAACCTCCCCGTGGGAGTCAGCCACATGGTGGCGCTGCGCTACCTTACCAACTCCTACGACATCGGGCACCTGGTGTTGTGGATCACGGCCCTGCTGGTAATTCAAATTCATTATCAAATATTTTACAAAAATGTCATTAAAAAATACAATGTTTGAAAAATAATGAAATTGTAGAATACTGTACACCGTGGGTGATACAAAATATCAAATTGATGCAGATTAAAACGATCCATTCATCCATTCTCTGGGCTGTTCATCCTCACAAGGGTCGCGGAAGTGCTGGAGCCTATCCCAGCTGTCATCGGGCAGGAGCCGGGGTACACCCTGAACTGGTTGCCAGCCAATCGTAGGGCACATATAAACAAACAACCATCCACACTCACATTCACACCTACGGGCAATTTAGAGTTGTCAATTAACCTACCATGCATGTTTTGGGGATGTGGGAGGAAACCGGACTGCCCGGAGAAAAGCCATGCAGGCACGGGGAGAACATGCAAGCTCCACACAGGCGGGGCTGGGAATTGAACCCCGGTCCTCAGAGCTGTGAGGCAGACGCGCTAACCAGTCGTCCACCGTGGCGCCAGATTAAAACTAAATAATCTGTTCCAGCCCTGCGCCACCCCAAAAAAACACCCAAATTATTTTTCTGTATGTGTTTAAAAAAAAAAAAAAAAAAAAAACACCCGAATTAGTTTTAGTTTTTTAATAAGAACAATTGCAGTTAACGGTATTGCACAGTATAAAAACACACTAAAAACATTTGCTCTCCACATGATATACCCATATACCATACCTAATGGAGATTTGAGGATTAGATACACCAGCGTGCTGTAGCAGCCCAGCTAACCGACGTGGCTACGTGGCGGCCATGTTGGGGAGGTCGACGTTCACATAAAGGCGATTGCATGGACATTGAAATTAAGTCGTAACTTACTTATTTCCCAACCGATTTTCATGAGGTTTACTTTTCTGTCAACGTCAAACTGTGTGCTATCAATACGTAACGTGAAAAAAGCCTCAAAAATATTTTTACATGTGAAAGGCTACTCCCAGTTCCCTTGTTGTAATTGTATGCAGCACAATGTACCGGCATCCTTGGTCTTTTAGTTTTTTTGCCGTCCACACACACACAATGCGCTGACGACTTTTACCCTCCTATCTTCGCGTTACCGTAGGCATGCAGTATTACCCATTCTTGTTGTTCTTCTGTCTCGTTTATTGGCGGTTGGCAAACCATCTTAGTGATGCATTAGCGCCACCAACTGATATTGTCCTTCCACTGCGAGAAAACCAATGTGAATTGATGCTGGTCAAACGTTGTGACCACTATACCTCCATCTACATTAAGGATTCGGAACCGTGTTGAAGTGAGTTGAGGTGGTTTCACTGAGGCAAAATTTGTGCTTTGCCACCATCCTGTGGCATCTTGGTGCCTAGGAACTATGTTGACGTGAGTTGAGGAACTTCCTTTAGACAAAAGTGGCGTGTTTAGGATGCAGAGCACTCTACTGTACCACAAAAGATAGAAAGGACAAGGAGAGCTGACAGTGTAGCTCATAACTAGAAGATGTGCCACTGATTTCATTTGATGTGCAGGGTGGACCAGGAAACCCGGCGCAGAAAGAGTTGACCTGCCTCTTTAATAGCATCGCTTCCTTTTATCATCCCTCCAATCACGGTCGCTGGCAGGTTAGCAGCTGTACACACACACACACGTTAGCTTTTCCTCATGTATGATTTATAAGAACTTGGCTCATTCTCAGCAACATAATGAGGTGCGCAACTTTTGGAAGCAGTGTGCCTCTGGACGATAATGTTAAAATTATACGATTGTGTGTGTGCGCGCACAGTCTCGCCTCATGCGCCTGCTCCAACGTCTGCCGGCGAGCGTGGTCCGTCGGGCGCATCGCGAACGCCACGCCGTCCCCGGCTGGATCACGGCGGTGCCCGAAAGTCACCGGCTGACCGACGAGGACCTGCGGGAGTTCACGTGCAGCCTCACTGGTGCCGCGCTGCTGGCCATGTTCAGGTACTGACAAATTTTGGCTCAGATCTGGAATAAAACTTGACAAATCGCCTACAATTGAATACAATTTAGTAGTCATTTGTTTTCATTGGTAATCACTATTATAATTTGCTGTGCAGTAAGAACGGCAGTACGGATGCTGCCTTTGCCCTACAGAACCTGGCTCTCCTCACGCCGCAACTGACCATTCCACCTGTGCTCGAGAAGTACGTTTTTCAATCCCGGCGACATATTTGTACGCTCAAACGCAATCCTTCCACCTGACTACGTACGTCCGTTACACAGGACGTACGCGGCGATGGAGACCCTGACGGAGCCGCACACCCTGACCGCCACGCTCAGCTGCATGATCGGCATGGCGCGGAGCCTGGTGGCCCCCAGCGGGCGCTACCCGGAGGGACGCGCGCACGTGCTGCCCCTGCTCATGGGCTCGCTGCCGGGCGTGGACCCCAACGACTTCAGCAAGTGCATGGTGAGGGCTGGGGTTGGATTCATTTGCTATTTGGTCATGTAACATGAGGCCGCGTTGACTTACGGGGTTTGTTTTCAGATAACGTTCCAGTTCATCACCACGTTTACCACGCTGGTGCCTTTGGTCGACTGTTCGTCAGCTCCCTCTCGACACGACGATCTATCCGAGGTACGCCGTCAGTTTAGTCGTAGCGCTTAGCTTAAGTAGGACTTACTGTAACACCGCCGCCTATTAACTCTTTTGTACTCAAGGGCCACATTTGATTTTTAAAACAGACAGTCGGCCCAGGTCAAGATGAGAAAAAAAACCAATTATTTAATGAAGTCAAATCTATATGTAAAATAGTTTAGTGTTATGATTTACAATAAATTGACCAGAGATCAATGAAGACAAATAAATGACAATTTAAACTTCTGAATGTAAAGAATGTAATTAACATTTCTTAAACCGATTATTTATTTTTTTTAAATAAAATCGCCAAAGTTGTTATATTTACAGAACATTTTATTTTATTATAGTATTTTCAATAAGATGAGAAAAAAAATAGTCAGTACATTTAAATTGACCAATTGTAGGAAAAACGGCTATATTAATGCAACAAAAACAGAACTCTTGACAAATGTGCGCCGCTCTTCCTGCCTTTCAGATGGAGAAAGAGTTGTGTTTTGCTTCAGCTGAGTTTGAAGACTTTGTCCTGCAATTTCTGGACAGGTAACATCAAGTTAAAGACTGGTTAATTGTACGATTTGCGTCTTAAATGATCGGCGCGGCCTGGTGTGCTTTTGTGTGCGCAGGTGCTTCGCCGTGATAGAAAGCAGCACTCTGGAGCAGACGCGCGACGACACTGAGACGGACACTCAGACGCAGCTGGAGAGCCTGGTGGAGCTGGGCCTGTCCTCCACCGTCAGCACCGTCCTCACGCAGTGCGCCACACACATCTACATGGTAACACGCACACAAAAACCACACACACACAGACAGAGCGGACCATCTGACACTTGTGCTTTTGTGTCTTACTTTGTTAGGTAGCGCTGCAGAAGGTGTACAACTTTGCCACCTCCAACATCTTTGAGACTTGTGTGTCGGGCAGGATGGTGGCTGACATGTGCAGAGCGGCCGCAAAGGTGGGTGGGTGGGTGTGTGTTACAGCGTACCCGATAATATTAGTGTGGATGTGTGTGTATTACACTGTGTGTTAGTGTCATTGTGCGTGTGTCTTTTAATGTATTGTGTGTGTGTGTGTGTGAATGTTTGTGTCTCTGACTGTGTTAGAGCGTGTGTGCGTTAGCTTGTGTGTTTGTCAGTGCGAGTGTTAGTGCGTAGTCATCACGTACACTATGCATACTACCACTTTTGTTATTATTGTCATTTCACTTATTTGCCTTCTGTTTTGTTTCTTTTCTTTATTTCTTGTGTGTCTCAATGTGCCTTTGTTTGTGTGTGTGTGTGTGTTTGTCTTTTCAGTGTCATCCTGCTGAGTCTCTCCGACTCTTTGTCCCTCACTGCTGCAGCCTCATTTTCCAAATTACTGAAAGTCAGTAGGACATCGTGTGTGTGCATGCTTGTGGGTGTGTGTGTGTGTTGTGTGTATAAATTAAATTACAGCTTTTTAATTACACAGCTCTCACTGGCTGTGAATCAAGTCTTTGCTTTAACCCTCCTGTTTTTTACTCTGCTGCACCAAAAACAGTTTCATGACTTGATATGACCCACTGCACACGATTCAAACACGGAAAAAAATTAACACAACGTAATACCATAACTACTGAATGATTCGTTCAATTTTTATTGCAACTACTTTTCTTTCTGATCAAAATGTTTTTGTTTTTTTTTGTTAAATATTGGGAGGGGGAAGTGTATACATTTCTGCTCCTTGTGTCACTGCTGGGTAAATGTATATAAATAATAAAAATACCAATTTATAATGAAAAAGGCCAATAGAAGTTTTATCCTTTTCATTTTAAATCAAATGAAAAATGTAGTTTTGATACCACATTTCATTCATAAAGAATGCAGCAAAAAGTGTTTCACAGATATAAAAACAGAAAACCACAGGATGAATACAAAAACCCAACCCTCCCATCCCTACAGGTAAATGGAGACACACCCATACGAACAATGTGTATATATTTAAAAATATATTTTCTTGCGTTTTAAATGTTTAACGGGAGCTTAACAGGAGGGTAAAGAAATGCGTAGTTATTCACCAAAGACCCAAAAATGTCATATCCCATTTCCCCCCCCCCCCCGTTATATATACAGATATATATATATATACAAAAATGTGTGTGTGTGTATGTATGTGTATGTACAGTATGTGTGTGTGTGTGTATTATTATTATTAACTAAATGAATTGGGCCTCTTTTTTCATTTAAAACCTTTTTTCTTTAGTTTTAAACACTAAATGGGTCAATTTAACAGGAGGGGAAAAACGTGTAATTATCCATGAAAGGCCACAAATATTCATGCAAATTATTCATGAGGAGCAAGTATAGCCTCCCTCCATTCATTTGATTAAACAGCTTCTGGTGAATAATCTGTAAATACAAAACTCAGCAACAAAAACAAAACAAAAAAACAAATCATCATCTTATCGTGCGTGCGTGTGTGTGTGTGTGTGGTTATGTGTTTGCGTGTGTGTAGATGAGGATCTCCAGAGTGAAGAGGAGCTTGATAAAGAGCTGCTATGGAACCTCCAGCTGCTGTCCGAGGTGAGACGCTATACAGAAGAGCCGCGCTATTCGCGGGGGATAGACTGCGACGAGTGACAATCCGAAGATAATTGTCACCTGTTAATTATGGGAAAAAAACTGGGGAAAATAAAAAATAAACCCAAAAAATTCTTGAATTAGTGGGGATAAACGGTCAATAAGCTTTCTCGGAATTAGTTCCCCACAAATAAAAAAATAATAATACTGTAGGTGAAAATAGGTGAATCTGCGGGTGCCAAGCCGCAAGTATGCGGGGGTCCACTGTTACAGTGTACTGGGGTACCAAGGTTGTGTGCGCCGCGCGTGTGTGTGCGCGCGCGCGTGTGTGTGAGGGAGGCAGACGTCCTCGACCACCGTGTTGCTTTCGGGCCAGCACAGAGTTGATATTTCATCTCGGCTGAAAGTTTCTGATATTGCTTGCAAAAGATGAAGTGCTGATGAAAAATGATGAGCACGCAACATTTTTTGCAGCGGGCGCCCGGTACGCCACGCGCTCGTAAATATCAGGCCACTTTGTCCCTAAGCCGACCGTATTGATGCCTCCTCTGTTATATTTTATTACTCGTGGGAGTAGAGCGAGCCAAACGCTGTGACTTACTGCACTGCGTCCATTTTAATACACTGCTCTGCGATGTGTGTGTGTGTGTTTCAGGTTACCCGCGTGGATGGCGAGCAGCTGTTAAGGTACGGCGGCGAGCTGGAGCGCGTCCTGAGCACGTGCGTGCGCCTGCGCTGCAAACGGGCGTACGCGCTGGCCGCGGGCCTGCTGGAGCACACGCTGCGCTCGCTGTCGCTCATCTACCCCACCGAGTACCGCAGCACGGCGGGGGGCTTCTGCCACGACCTCCCCGTACGAGTGGGTGATTCGCTCGCTGTTTTCTCACTCTTTCGCTCACTCTCACTTTAAGAATTTGTAGAGACTGTGTCACTCAAACACATCATTAGGTAAAATTCCATCGTACTGTGTGTGATGTTTGTCAGAATTCTCACCGATGCATTTGTAGCCAAATACGATGCTTCTCAACATGGGTCAAAATAGGATCAGAGAGTACAAAATAGTGCTTGTAGTGATGTACTGTATCTTGTAACCTTCACCACTAAATGAGACAGATCTACTTAGCTGGTGGGAAAACGCCTACAGTCTGTGGTTCTCGGTCCAGGACTGGGGTCGGCCCGGCGACATTGCCGCTTTGGGTCTGTGCTGGCACGTGCCGAGCCCAGAGGAGGAGAACTTTGTTTTCCAGCTCTTGTCTCGCCTCCTCAAGCCTGAGCTGGAGCGAATCGGGGGTCACGTCTCAGGAGACCAGCCAATGAGCAGGTGTGGAAACTGTGTTTATGTTTTGAGATGGACTGAAGTGTCTGACTTTCAATTGATTGATCAATTAACTAATGGGTTGAATCACAATTTGCTACTTAGGAACTTCCTCAATTCCAGTGTTGTGTTACCTTTGGTTTCTCAGAAAGGGCCGATATTGTCCTGAGTCAGTTTGAACCGGGCCATGTCTAATTTTCCCCCCGATTTTAAAAAAACAAAAAAAAGAAAAAAACACACAAAACAGTAAATATCCCATTGTTAAATCCACTATTAACTATTTGTATCAATATGTAGTGCATTAGTTTTCAATTTCCTGGGGTGAAATGCGTGTCTTGTTTCACAGGGAGGAGCTGTTGCAGAGCCTCGCCATCGTGCATCACTGCCTCCTCGGGGCGGGCAGCCTGTTGCCCCCCCTGGATGGACCTCACGTAGCGGATCTGTGAGTCTTGTGGACACACACGCACAGAAAAACACACGGAGACCCTTAATGCTTGATTCTTACCCTTTGCCTGGCCCGCAGAGTGCCCTCCATGGTGAACTTGGGGGAGTTCAAACTGTACATCGGCGTAGAGTACGGTAAGAAAGCGCACAAGCGCCTCCGGCCACTTTGTGACCAGTTCGCTCATTCGTCACGCCCGTGCTGGTACAGATAATTCGCGCGAGAACTACCGAGAGTCCATCTGCCGCACCATGAGGCTGCTGCTGCGTGAGTGAACACACACGTGCGCGCGCACACAAACACACACACTCACACACTCCCTGCATGCTACTATAACGCGAGCCTCCTCTTCTACCAATCAGATCACATCCTGGAGCACACAGAGGACGACACCAAGTCGCTCTTTGTCATCATTAAGGTGCCTTTGATTCTCTGTTTTTACCTCCGCCAAGGCTGATATGTTTGATTTATATTGTAGTTGGTTCTATGCTGAACTGAGTTGTATTATGCCTTTGTCGTGTATTTAATTATTACAAAGTTTTTGATATGATATCCCAAATTACACATTTTGTGTGGGACTTTCAGTGATGTTCCCAAGATGTTTTGGTTGATTTATATTGATATAAAAACCTGATTTCTAGAATAAATCAAGGCATATCCAATTTTGCTTCCTGTAGCCATCCAATGAAAAGCAGATCCTGTATATAAAATGTTATCTTTGTATTTATTTCTTGACACAAACACATTTTGACGTAGTGTTTTCGATGAAAACTAAAAGTAACAATTAGTATATATCAATAAATAAATGTCATGAAATTTGTTTTCATTAAGCATATTTTATGTACTAAATGTTTGTTTATTTTTATTTTATTTATAGTTTAAAGAGAAGAAAAAAATAGGAATTATTTTTGTAATGAATGTATTTACTATACAAAATCTAAAATTTTAAAAAGTAGAAAATATCAAGAGCACCACCTAGCTTCACTTAAGATCTCACAATGTATTCAAATTGTTTCCATTTTCATTCAATTTGGCAATTCTTGGATGAACCAGCCAACACTGAGATTTCTTTTCATATGTAAATACATGGAGACCCAAACGCTACCTTTTAGCTGTTAGGATCCGAGATGCTAGCCTTTCTATTGACTGTTGTGGCAGACAACTATGAAACTTCAAATGTTCTTCTCTGTGGCTCCCTGAGCAAAGTTCTGACTCTTCGATGGCGTGTGACTGCAGATCATCAGTGACCTCCTGTTTTTCCGAGGCACGCACAAGAAGGAGTTTGACTCCCGCTGGAAGAGCTTCACGCTGGTCAAGAAGTCGATGGAAAACCGGGTGAGCTGGCGTGGCGTGGAATGCCGTATGTCGATGAATTAATGATTAACGAATGTTTTGCTTTTGTGTTGTTGTTGCTCCACAGCTTTACGGGAAGAAGCAGCACATTCGTGCTCTGCTCATCGATCGGGTCTTGCTACAGCATGAGGTATTTTACATGAGAAAAATCACAAGCCACACTAACAAAAACGTCACAGGAATAATATACTAGGGGTTGAATGCACTAGTCGATTAGTCTATTAGTCGACCAGTGCGTTAATCTGTTAGTCACCTAGTCGATAGTCGACTAATTCAGTCGACTGTCCATTAGTTTATTAGTCGATGATTTGATTGTCGATTCGTCAACTTTAGCGCGCCACATCCACGTTTAACGCTTGAAGTCGCCTAATCGCTTTAGTCGTTCAGCGCCTAATGTACGTGTATATGCTGGAGTAATGATGACGTGTAGTGGTACTGGAAGAGCATTTAATTGTTCTACCTCTTACTATACTTCGCTGGACTAGATAGCTGCGCAAAGATGAGACGAAACTTTATTTGTAGTACATAAAACGTACCAAACTAAGTGAAATTGGATTTCCCATAGCACACCTGATGATTGGGAATCACTGCACCAGGTTGTATACTGTAAAATATACTTATTATAACTTCAGTATTTGATTAAAAGATGAGGAAACTGGTGTTGGAGGGCAGGGAATATAAAGAAGTTCACCAGGAGCTGCTGTGTGATCTGCTGCTGCTGTCAACCAGCACTTATAGTCAGGTACAACCTCCACGCACGCGTGCGCACCCACACACACATACACAATCCATCTGGAAAGTACTCACAGCGCTTGACGCATATTGTTGTAGCCTTATTCCAAAATGGAATCAATAATTTGTTTCCCCGTGCAGGTGCGTAGCAGGGCCCAGAATGTGCTGACCACTGCGCTGGCAACGTACAGCTTCTCCTACCGGGACCTGATTCCTCGAATTGTGCAACTGATCTCACCGCAACACACCACCGGCACACAGCAGCAATTCAAGGTAAAAGTCACACTGACACACTACTACAGTGGAGATGCAGTACGTGCCGCCATTCATTTGAAACAACCAAACAACTTTGCCTGAAAAATGCCCCCGCTAGCTTAAAGCTAACAAAATGGAAAACGCCATTGAAAGGCTAACAATTAGCATCGATAGTCAGAATTGATATTTGAACACAAACTGTGATGCAGCACATGTGGACAGACAATATCACAATACTCACAGGCATATCTTCTTTTTCCTCTGTTAAAAAAAAAAAAGAATATACTATATATACTAATATTATTGCAGCTTGTTGAGTCACTGAGAATAGTGGCTGCTCTTCTCTGTTTGTGTTTATGACTATATTATTACTCCCCTTTAGTGGCCAATGCAGGCACACAAGAAGGAACAGCACAATTAATTGAATTGAAGCATGAAATCATGATTGAAAAACTGTTAAATTTTGTTTTTTACATTCATTTCATCATGTTTTTATTCCTTTATAGGTTTTGGCATAGATTTCGCAGACTTCCTAATTTTAACCCTCACGTCACCTTCAGGGGGCCCTGTACTGCCTGCAGGCGGCGCACAGCGGCGTGTGCCTGGTGAGCCTGCGCGACTGGGACTGCGTGGGCGCCGTGTGGCCGGCGCTGGTCCGCTGCGGACTGTCGCCCGCCGCGTCCGTGGACGAGCACTCCGTGGCCCACCTCCTGGACGACATCGTCGACCGGATCCACCGGCAGCACGACACCGTCGGCATCTTTTTCACCGTGAGCCACCCTGCGTGCGATTACATTCCTCCGTGCCTTGTAACACTAAAGTCTGTCTCCCCCGCCTATCTTCAGGTGTCCGAGAGCTGCGTGGAGATAGCCGAGCAAATGGCACCGTCGCAGACTTTGAGGACGCCATCTGTTGAGGAGCTGCAGGAGGGGCTTCAACGACAGCGAATCAGAAATGTTGTTAATGCGCGGTAGGAGACATAAAGTAGCAAGTCATACCTCATCTGTCATAGTTATATAGAAAAAACGTCTCATTTACAATAACAAGATATTGTTTGCTTTTTCAGGAAATATGAGAAGCTTGTTAATGACCTGTTGGACTGCCTTGAAGACCGAGAGCTGTGAGTGTTACATGCATATACTGTATATGCTAAAAAAAAAAAAAAATTTCAAAACCACAGTGGTTCTGAAACTTTTTACACTTACTACACATGAAAACAGCACTATATAGTGCATTATATAGTTAATAGTGAAGGATTTTGGACATAGGCTTAGACTGATATTTGTCCTCCACTCTCACTCCACGTATCGTGATTCAGGCCCTGGAAGTTTGAGCACACGGCCGCAGACTTGCTGTCTCTCTTGCTGAGGGACGATCACCCGCTGCCTCCGGACGCCGTCCTCTACTTCACGCAGAGCCTCATACACGACTCCATCACCATACGCAAGGTCCGCCCTCTTCTACATGTCATTATATGCCAATTGTTGGGATGCTATAAACAGTGAAATTCCAAGATTCACAGCGGTTAGGGACCAAGACCAAAAAATTGTAATCAACCCCGCTCCTTAAGAACTTGTAATTGCATATAGATGCCACAAGAGGGAACCAATTACTACTTTCCTATTAGCCAATGCTTTGAAGAAAGAGCACAAATATATGCCGATAGTCGCCATATGGTGAGTTTTTCCGCGAATAGCTAAGATATGGTTGCATAGAGGAGAAAAATACATCTGTGAATTCAAAAATGGTGACCTGTGAATATCCCATTGTTAAATACACTATTAACCATTTGTAACAATATGTAGTTCACGTTAAGAGTATATTTTGTAATGTTATATACAGTGTTATGTTCTGTTTCTCTTAGGTGGCAATATCAGCAATGGCCGGTATCTTGAAACAGCTCAAAAGACCACGAAAGAAAATAGCAGTGAAGCCGTCTGACGTTAGTGAGTAGGAAAAGAATGTGCTCATTGACCGGAACGTTGGATACACATGCTCGCTGCGTGGTGTACCTAATAAAGTGGCAGAGTACGAGTAACACCCGCCACAATGCCCGCCACAGATGAACTTTCAGCCGTTTGTTGAACGGAAGAAACAGTCAAACACACTAATACAAATGAGAAAATTTCCAATGAGCTGCTGTAAGCCACAACTCACGCCCAGACGCTCACACTGAAGAAACCTGACTCCGGCTCCTGAAGTCAGTCATTAGGCCACGCCCCTTAAAGGCACACATCCAACACACGAACACTACATACAGTACATAACGTAATTACACTTTATCAAACCATTTTCTCTCTTTACATTCTCTAATGTTTTATGCAATTCTTGGTTTGGGCTGCAACAGATTCATGATTGTGTGGATGCAGGCGGCGTGCTGGACCCGGAGGGCGTGTGGGCCGGGGACCGCCAGGCCAACCGCTGGCTGCAGTACCGCAGCGCCGAACTGCCCCTCAGCGAGAGGGCGTGGGACTCGCAGCTGCACGTGGAGAAAACCCACGTGGGCTACTACTCGTGGCCGAGGTGAGGAGGAAACGACCGTTGGCGGCGTTGATTGGAGCCCTCACGGTGTTGCCGTGGGAGGTGGGGGACTCTTTTATGTCTTTTTAACTGCGACAGGGGCACTAACGAGGGGGCGCCGCCGCATGGCCCGGTCTAGATCTTCTTAGCCTGACTGGATGACTTACAGCCTGGCCCAGATAAGACAAGTCGAGGGGCGGTACTTCCTGTCCCCGTACGCAGGCAACTTGCTGACTAATGGACTTTTCCATTCATTCATCCTCGCTCCTTATCCCCCAGACACGATAACGCCTCGTCCGTGTCTTCTTCCTGTGTGCTCTAATCTAGATAAGGGATGTAAACCGTCCATACATCCCTGCACAATGACAGATTCAAAAACAAAAATAGGAAAAACAATTTAAAATTGTAAAAATGAATTTATCTTTAGGCACCAAAGACATTTATATTGTGTTCATATTAACAAAATCTTCCTTTAACTAGGTCAAACTGCAGTAATATTTCCTTTTTGGTGCCTTTTTCTGCACTCAAGGATACCATACACTATGTATTAACACCGCCACTATAATAATGAAGAAATCCAATGTAAAAAAAATTAAATAAATATTTGAGCAGATTTGTTATGCAATTATTATTGCTAAAAACAAAAAAAAATATTAAAAAAAAATTTCCAGCTATGTTTTAGATCTTTTTGTAAATAAATAAACTAGTTTGACTGGATGAAAAACCTAAAAATACTAATACATTTTATTTATAACCACCTTCTTGGCAACTCTAAGACACTGTTCCCAATATAAAATAACACTGTAGCAACACTGAAAAAAAAAAAATATATAGATAGATAGATTTTACATCACATTAAAGCTTCTCTTTGTGTCCTTTTAGAGAAATGATGATTTACGCTCCTCAAAAGCTGAAAGATGATCTGCCGTATGAGGAGATGAATGAGGTGCGCACACACACACAGACACACACAGCAGAAGCAATGTCTCACTCGTATGTTGTTGTTGTTGTTTCTTTAGGCAGAAAAAATAATCTTTGAATATTTCTCCGACCCCGAGTTCATCGAGCAGCTCATGGAGTTCCTCTCTTTGGAGGAGCGCAAAGGAAAAGACAGCTTCAACCCACGTCGCTTCTGTCTCTTTAAGGTGCGACTCGTACATTGGGCGAGGCTCGGCGCGGCCCCGAGCCCGAGTGACCTGCGCTGGGCGATTTGTTCGACAGGGCCTTTTTCGCAACTACGGCGACGTCTTCCTGCCTCTGCTGTGGCCGCACTTGGAGCAGCTGGCCGCCGACCCGCACGAGAGCTCGCAGCGTTGCGTGTGCGAGATCGCCGCCGGGCTTATCAGAGGCAGCAAACTGTGGAGTTTCAGCAAGGCACGACGCACACTAGTACAATATATGTGGATATATATGTGTGTGTACAGTTCAACCTCGGTTTTCGTGATTAATCCGTTCCGAAGATTCTGCCTAAAGCCAAATCTTACGAAAACCAAAACAGTATTTCCCATAAAAATGTAAATCCAAGTAATCCGTTCCAGACATCAAAAGAGATTGCCAAAAATAATCGACTTTATAGGGAATAACTATAGTTTAACGTACAAGAAAAAAAATGTCAAATAAGTATAAATGACTAACGAAATAGATTAACATTAAACATCAATTTGACCTTTTATTGAACGTAAGTAACATCGACATGTAAACCAGCGCGAGTCCCGATGACCATGTTACAGTCTGTTAGCACCCTCTATTGGTAAAACGTTTATAAGGCAGCTATCAATTAAGTATGTTGAAGTTAGTTGAGTTTTATTTAGACTTAAGTAGTGCTTTGCTGCAATTTTGTGGCATCTTCTAGGCAATTACGATTCCATTTTATTTCAAAGGGGAAAATTGGTTTGGTAAACAAGTAAACTGAGTTACGAGCGTGGTCAAGGAATAAATAAAACTCCTAAGTCAAGGTTTCCACTGTATATAACAATTTCTCCATTTGCAAAGAAACCTCAATATTATTGATGTGTTTTTGTGTGTAGGTGGACAAGTTATGGCGGGTTTTGTGCCCGCTGATCAGGACGGCGTTGAGTAACGTCACGGTGGAAACCTACACCGACTGGGGCACCTGCGTTGCTACGGCATGCGTGAGTTCGCTTCCGCACGACGCACACATTTCTTTATTTAATGTGGTGAAAAATGCCGTTGGAAGAAATCCATCTGGTCTCATTGGAAATTGGATTTTTGGCGCGCCGACAAAGATGTATTCCCTGAACTATAATTTCATTTACGTTTGTTTATTGAACCGACTTACATGAAAAGTGAAATTATTTTCACGAGGAGCAAGTTCAAGTGCATGTCATCAGATGGCTAAAAAATCTTTACAGTAGACTGTAATTTTCAGAGGAATTAGTAAAGGTGCACATTAGTTGTTACAGTCCACTTGCATTGGAGCACCTGATCCAACAGCTTGGTGGAACAATTGTCCAATACTCAGGTTTCAAATTAGTTTCAAGCCTTTGTTAGGGTTTTGAACAAATGTTAGGGCGTCAAATTGGGGTTTGAAATTGGTGTAGGGCTTTCAAATTAGGGTTTCAAACCTGGATTAGGGTTAGAGTTAAGGTTTCAAGACGTAGGTATGTTTTTAAATTAGGAATTCAAACAAGGATTTGGGTTTCAAAATAGGTTTTCATGCCAGTGCTTGTGTTTCAAAGTAGAGTTTCAAGCCAGGGTTAAGTGTTTTCAAACTAGTGTTTCAAGTTTGGGTCTGGCTTTCAAATTTAGGGTTTCTGGTCTCAAAACACGGTTTGAAGACAGGATTACGGTTTCAGATTAGGTTTTGAAATGAGTACTAATTACTGACACATGCAGGACTGGAGTGGTAACGGCATTACTGCATTGGCCCATATGAAAATGCTAGTGTAATCCCAAAAGATGTTTTTTGTCCAATAGGAGGGTCGCGACCCCCGGAAGCTCCACTGGCTGTTGGAACTGCTGATGGAGACGCCGCTCGTCGGCGAGGGAAGCTCATTCCGAGACGCCAGGTACTCGTTCTCGTCTTCACGTCATCTCAAAATTCCCACTTTGTAACATCGCGGCGGTCTGCGCGTCAGTTTGCTGTACGTGCTCCAAGGGGGTCTGGCCCAGCAGCAGTGGCGAGTGTCGGAACTCCTGCACAGGCTCCTCGCTTACCTGGAACCCAAACTCACGCAAGTGTACAAGAACGTACGCGAGCGCATCGGCAGGTACCTCCCGCAGACGAACACTGTACTGTACTTATCGTGGTAACCTACTGTAGTCTTTGGCGTTTTGCATCCTGTGTTAGCATTAAGCTAGCAGACAAAGTTATCGTCGTGTAATTCTTTGATTTATATTTAGTTTGAGATCAATTTTGACAATTGTTCATTATCTGCCAACTGTTTGAGCTGTAAGCCAATTCTTGATGTGTCTGAACTTGTTCTCTCTTTCTTCCTCCTCCAGTGTCCTGACCTACATCTTCATGATGGACGTGGCCCTGCCCCACACGCAGTCCACCTCCTCCCCTCACGTGGCCGACTTCGTCACCCGGGTGCTGGAGCGGCTCAAGCCCCTCACGTCCGAGGCGGAGATCCACAACCACGTGCACGAGGAAAACGCCCCCGAGACCACCGACGAGCGCACCCAGGCTGTCAAGCTGCTCAAGACGGGTCAGAATGCTGATTTTTGCCCGCTTCTTGCAAAGCTAGGGAAAGAAATGTAGTGAATTGAGCGGGGGGGGGGGGGGGGGGGGGAAGAACACTCTAAAAGGTGGTCAGGTGGGGAGCTTACAAAAGATGTCACAGGTCTAATTTTAGCCCGTGTTCCTGGTCACAAAGTGCTGCAGTGTGCATTAGAATGTATTAGTCATGCTCACTACAAAAATAGGCTACATTAAAAAAAATTAAAAAAAAAAAAGGTTCAACAAACCCAGTTGGTCCTTTGCCTCCATTTTGTCTGGGTTAGCTTGCGTCCGTGATGAAATGAAGCATAATGTAAGTTAAGACGGTTGTATTTTGTCCCTGGACCCGATACAGTTTGCATATTGCCGATTAAATCGGATTCATTATATTTACACGGTGTCTGTCAAAAAATACATTTGATGTCAAAATATGAATGAAATTATTTAATAAATCGTGTTACCGTTTAAAATTTGTATTGCATTAAACAAAATGTCATGTTTTAATTCGTATTACTTTTATGTAATTCAATACTAACAATATTAAATATTATTTTCTTAATCATATTAATTATATCATTGTTTATAATGTACCACTCAAAGAATATATTCACTTAATGCAAAAATATTGCTTTTATATCATATTTAATTGTATTATTATGATTGATGATATTAATACATTAGCTTTTTCAAGTATTGCTTTAAAATAAAAATGTGAGATCAATAAATCTGGAATGTATGAAAGCGTCACAGTGAGGTCACCCTGGCAGGTTTATTTTATGAACTAGCTTTTTATATTGTGTGTGTGTGTGATTTTCTTTCCATTTTTTAAAAAATATATACATTTTTTATTTTTCTAGTCTTGAAATGGCTTCTGGCGAGCGCCGGGCGGACCTTCACTACACCTGTACGCCAGCAACTTCAACTCCTGCCTCTGCTCTTCAAGGCAAGCGCGCACACACACACACACACACACACACACACACACACAGAGAGAGAGAGAGAGTCCCAGTGCAACGTTATTACCCACTCCATCTTACTTGGCCATTAGACTCCATTTCTCTCTTCATTTACTCACAGCGCTGCCTCCCTGCTGTCGCCCTACCTTTCCCCACCTCTCTCTCATTCTCGCCGTCGCCCTCTTTTTCTCTCTCGCGCGCCGCTCTCGCAGATTGCCCCGGTGGAGATTGATGAGAGTTATGATGAGATGAAACAGGACGCTCGCACATGCCTCTCTCTGATGTCCCAGGGCGTGCTCTATCCCCAACACATCCCTCTCGTCTTGGCAGCCCTGGAAGAGGTCACTCACACGCACAACAGTTTTTTTTTTTTACATTTGCCTTTATACACCAATCAAAATGCCATTGATGTGTAGACTTTTAGTTTGATTTGTTTCACAAAAGGTATGGCATTTACCATTAGGGAATGGCAGCCATTTTATGCAGTAGAGCAAAATGCCACCACTGATATACCAAAGACCACCGTAATGGGGTTCCTAAAAAGTATATTTATTATTGTAATCCACTGCAACATTATGCACTGTTTGAGCATTAACACTGTGCACGGGAAAAAGACAATGTACTTAGAGAATCGTTTAAAATGTATTACATATAAGTTAAATAAAAATTGCACTCAAATAACTGTTTAAAAAGAAATCGTTCTTAAAGATTAAATGTAAATGTATTGTACTGTGCTTAAAAGTTTAGCAGAAAAATCTTTTTTAGTTTATGACGTCTAGCTTTTCTGTTAAAGTATTTTAGATGCTAACTTGCTGCATCTTCACTGTCCGGATCGGAATGTGTCATCTAGCGTAATAATATAATCAAGTTGTAATGCTCTTCAAAGGGGTTATGTAATCCTATTTTTTTTAGTTCATGACTTTGAGCTTTGCTGCTGTTCAATGTTTTTTAAATGCTGAACAATGCTAACTTGTGATATATTAACCCTACAGGTAGGACAGAAAAATTGAGCAAAATTTCAGCTCCCCAAAAATGACCCTTTACACCCCCTGTTTTGTTTTGCCATTTTCACGCAATGTCACAAAACACAAACGTCCGCTCCCGTCCACCCTCTTACGCGTGATCATGTATGAAGCCGAATACATTATTCCGTCTGATAAGATTTGGAATTATGCGTCATGTAGCCGCCGAGGACGGCCTCATTCTTCACGCTCCCACATATTACCGTGCTTTGACATTTGAAGGTGGTCTACATGAACATACAAGACGATCTGCGGCAGATACGGACGCGGCGTGGCTAACCTGCGCGTTCGCGCGTGTCCTTACAGATGGCCGGCAGCAAGTCGTGGCACGCGCGCTACTCTGTGCTGACCTACCTGCAGATTACAGTCTTCTCCAACTTATTCACCCTGCTCAGCGTGCCCGTCGAGGTGCAGCGAGTCCGCAAGCTGGTGATGCGTCTGCTGCTTGACGAGCAGCTTGAGGTGACGTTAATTTAAAAAAAAAAAAAAAAAAAGAAAGAGAAATGACTTATTTTGTTCTTGGGACGGTTGCAAGCACACCGTGTTATTTTGTACACGTTCTAATTTTAAGCATCTTCACACTGAGATGACCAATTGCTTATATAATGCGACAGGGTTTTGAGTTATTGAAAGCAGTAAAATCAATGTTATTTCAAATGTTGAATGACTGGACAATGTGTTTATCTCTGTCACATTAAAATCATCTCAGTCTATATTTTAAGCAACGGATATTTGATAATTACTCTGCTTTGCCTTAGGAAACTCCATTTCCCTTAATGCTAACAAAGAATGCAAAACGACACAACACAAGTAGACGGATAATACAACAATACTCACAGGCATATATTCGTTATCGTCCGCGAAGAACAACTAATACTGTGGAATGCTAAGGAGTGACAGCCTCCAAGTGTATCCTTAAGTCTGTATGAAGGTATTTTCCCACATCAACTAACCCATACATTGTGTATGTGCTGCTAATGCGCCACAGTGTTGATTTCAGAGTGCTAACAGCAATAGACGAGCGGGAAAAGCATCCGCGCTACAACCGAAAGTAAAACAGCAGTTAAAACTGTTAAGTAGCGGTAGGCCGCTAATCTAGCACTTCCAAATATGGGCAAGCAGTCGCCCCTTCACCTTGCCCCACGATGACCACCAAGAACACCAAGTACAGTGTGAAAAGGCCTTTATACTGCCTCCGGGTGCCAAGGTGCTCAAACCAGAAGGAGCAGCACAATCTCCATTTGAAGTGAAGCAAAAACTGTTTAATTCGTCACAGTGTATTGTCAGTGTATGTCTTGCTGTATGTTTTTATATATTGTTATTAAAAAACACATTTCACTAAACATTGTGGGAGGCTGCAATGTATTAATGGCTTTTAAATGAACTTCAATAGGGGAAGTGTTTTGACTCTTTAGTTACCGGTGTGGCCACAGCACGAATTAAACTCATCTCTCAAGGCACAACTTTGTATTTTATTTTCAGGTCATATTGCCCAGCCCTACTCAAAGGTCCACCAGTAAATGGACTCTTTTCACCTTTGGAGGTTATTCTCTTATAAAAAGTAATGAGCCCCATCTCATAATCATTTCATTATGTTGTTGTTGTTGTTGGGCTTGTCCCATCAGGGGTCGCCACACCGAGTCACTCGCTCGATTTGTTTGCCACAGTTTTCATTATGAATGTCCCGATTACCTTATCCTTGAAGATAGTGTGTTGTCAAGTTCCACCTCTCGGTGGTGCTTCTTCATAATGTATGCAAAAGGAGGTGTGCAGCTGAATCGCCCCCTACGACCCTTTTTTTATATTTAAAAAAAATAAATAAATAACTAAATACTTGCTGCCTTTTCCTTCCTAAACCTGCCTCCTAATGGCCTCCGTCTTGTGTCTAGGTGAGGGACATGGCGGGCACCACCCTGAGTGGTTTGCTGCAGTGCCACTTCTTCCCTCTGGACCGCAGTCTGCAGACTCAACTGCAGACGCTGAGTCACACGTGCCTAACCAAGGCCAGAGGAGAGCTGGCTTCCACGGGTACACACACACACACACAAATATCAGGTACCCAGTTCACACACAAGCTTAGAGGACCCTCAATATGTGGGGTCTCCAAGCTTTTTCAAACTGAGAGCTACTTCTTGGGTACCGATTAAGACAAAGGGCAACCAGTTTGTTACACAATTTTATTTATAGAGAACTTTAAAATCAACCTCAACTGCAACAAAAGTGCTGTACATAAATACAAAAGGAACAGAGAACAAGACAATTGAACATAGCATCATTTCAAATCAACAACAAAGTTTAAAAAAAAAAAAAAAGAAAAGAAATGCGACACTAAAACAAGGGCAGAGAATGGAAGGAATATAAATGAGTTTTAAGGCGTGTTTTAAAAATCAACAATGAGTCCAGTGAAGGGAGGCCAGTTATGTGCTCCCTCTTACGCGTTCCAGTCAAGAGGAGAACAGCAGCCAACTGGACCGACTGGAGGCGTTACCTTTTTCAAATGATCACTTCTGCAACATTCCTAGGAAATCACAATTTCCCATCACTGGTGAGCTATTTTTTGAACACCATTAATGCATGTTTTTGGGATGTGGGAGGAAACCGGAGTGCCCGACGTGAGGAACAATTAAATTTGAAGGAACAAATAATTTTAACAAATAATTTTAGATTATAGAAAGTAAAACAGCAGTTAAAACTGTTAATAATTACAAATACTACAATTAGAAAAGTAAAAAGTAATTCTATTTACAGCTGTACATTATAGGAAAAAATTGAATGTCACATTCTAAATATAAATGAAAAAGTGAGTAAAAAAATAATGTAAAGAAAATAAGTGATAATGCAAAATTGTAAATAAAGAAAAGTATGAACAACAACGTAATTAAAAAATAGTAATAGCAGACTCCTTTACTAATACTTACATCGTTTACAGATTTAAGATTCTGTCATTCCAACTATTCTACCAAGCAGCTAAAAAAATATATAAAAAAATACGATTAGCCCATGAAATAGATACATTGAGTAAAAACAAAAGAATTATGCAATAACAAAAGAAATTTCACAAATATTTTTATTTTAATATTAGTTTTTTATATAAATTATACTATTCAGTGACAACAAAGCTATTAAAAACAAAATACGTGACAAATACATGATTATTCTTATGATCATCTAAGATGGTGCAAACTGAATTAATAAATAAATAAAATTGCACCAAAAAACATGATTTAATTAATAAATGACAATATCCAATGACAACAAAATACTTAAGTCCTCAAAAAAAAAGTGCTGATTAGTCTTGTGAACCGCTGTCATTTCACTCCTCAAAATACAAAACCCATCAACGTCCTTCACAAAAGGTGACGGCCATTTTGCTTGTGTCTTTGCAGATTTGGTGCGTCGCCACGCGGGAGTGCTGGGCCTGAGCGCGTGCATCCTGTCCAGTCCTTACGACGTACCCACCTGGATGCCGCAGATTCTGATGGGCCTGAGCGACCACCTCAACGACCCGCAGCCCATCGAGGTACACGCCCCATTAAAAAAAAAAAAAAAAAACAACAACAACAAACCGAGAGAATATCATAGCTTGCGTCCAATTTGTGTCCACTTGAGGAAAATATAGAGCCCCGGGTCTCAGATGTACACAATGTGGTCAATGGGTGTAAATAATAGATGAGCGCGGCACGCCAGCCAGCGATGATCATTCAGCAACTCGTTCTGCTGCAAAGTAAAAAAAACAACAACACACAGTTCAGTAGATTTTAAGACACCGACCAGTCCATTAAAAAAAGGTTTTGCAGCCGTCCGGTTCGAGTCGATCATTTATTCAAATGAACCCGGCCCATCCATAACTCACGAGTACATCTTCACTCATATTGTGTTCACCTTTTCGTGCTCTGGCTGCGTATTTTCTCTCTCTCTCTCTCTCTCTCTCTCTCTCTCTCTCTCTCTCTCTCTCTCTCTCTCTCTCTCTCTCTCTCTCTCTACAGCCCTGTCGCACTAATTCTGAGGCTCGCGCGTGGCCTTTTACCATCAATAAATGAGAAGCGGCCTCGTTAGTTTTTAATCGCAAAAAGAGAAGTGTCGCTAGAGGGATTGCTAGAAAGACTGAGGGCTAGGCGATGTGGCCTTAAAATGTCTAGATGGCCTATATTTCACTAACAAGTTTCCTTTATGTATTTATTGCTCAAGAAAAGGAAACTGGCAGCCATTTCCAAAAATATCAATCTGTTTTGGAGCAATCGTAAATAACTAATTCTCTTTGGAAGGCCCCAAAGTGAAACGCTGCCATGTTTTGGTGTCACATCAGCGAGGGAACTGGAGACCAAATTCATTGTATAGCCGGTGTAGAAACAGGAATATACTACACTGTGAAGCGGTCTTATTTTATATAGTACCGAGTCGCTGTCGGGCGGAATCCTCGCACCTCCAAAATGTAGTAAAACCTTTCAGGAAATAAAAAAAACACCGCTTTGTTCAAGTTGGTGTTATACCTTATCTTGCTATCATATACCAATTTACACTCACATCAACGTAACCACAGCCCAAAATTATCTTCCATCGGTAATACACAAAAAAATGGCTAATTTATTACGCTGTCATTAATTAAAAGGGTAGCTGTCCACATCAAAGTATGCGCTCACGACCAGACTTTATACTTCACAAAAGCAGTCAGTCGATTGTGGTTACACCTTCTTCCCAAACTCTTTCAAATCTCTTGGAGCCATGAGTTATTGCAATACATAAAACGATGATCTGACGAAGCAGTGTAATAATAGGTGGAAATTAATCTTCACACCAGCTTAACTTCGTGGCTGACCATTTCCTTCTTCACTGAAGCATGACAGCGGTACATTTTTATGAAAACAGGCTCACTCAAATATAGCTAACCTAACTATTTTCTTTCGTTTTTGTCTAAAAATATCCAGACTTTCAATCTTGAGGCGACAAAGTGCCACACGGCTCCCACAGAGTGAGGGTGGAGGCAGAGTTTTACAAGACTTCTCAGACAGTTCAAGAAAGTGAACAGATTTGTTGTCAAGCTATTTTCAACGATTGAATTGGTTAATAATGTGTAGAAATAACAAATGACGTGGGAACAGACCACTAGTATCGATTTGTGAAAAAATATGCAATTGACCATATTTGGACATACCAGGTTTCCGCCGGACAGTGACGACATGAAAAAGTAACACAGCACCTCTCCAACTTTCTCACACACTTTTCTCATGTAGCGATGTACAGGTGAGGCGAGGTGAACTCTGCCACCGCATTTTGTGCTCAGTCAGTGCTTGTGTCTGTGGGAGTTATTGTGGAGCCATACAATTTGGAAACATCTCCATAGACTACATTTTCTTCCATTCCAAAACTTGTGTCCAAAGGGTAGCGGATCTCAACCTTCATTGAGCCGAGGCACATAATTTAGATTAGAAAATGTGGATCCCTGCAGTTGTGCGTGTGTTTTGTTTGCTTCCAAGATGACGGTGAAGAAGACCCTATCGGAGTTCCGTCGTACGCACCACGACAACTGGCAGGCGCATCGGCAGCGCTTCACCGACGACCAGCTGCTGGTGCTCACAGACTTGCTGGTGTCGCCGTGCTACTACGCTTGAAAAAAATGGCAATGCTGGGAACTGTTTTGTCTGTTTGTTTGTTTGCTCGAGTGACATTTAACTAAGGTGGGAGCGTTGCCGCTGGGAAGCTACCCGGAGAGTCAGCCTTCATCTTCTTAACTGGATGCGGACAAACAGTAACACTCCCTGGGAAAACTGGTTTGGGTTTATCTTTTAAAAGTGCCGTAATTTCTCGTGTATAATGCACATTTTTCCCCCCAAAAAATTGTCAAAGGTCAATAGTGCGCATTATACATAGGTATAGCGTAAAATGGGGGGGGGGGGGGGGGACTTTCACATTTTCTAAGCGTATGCCGCCATCTAGAGGTTATGAAAAAGCTGTACACTTTCATTCCAATATGCCACCCCCACCAAGAGGTTATGAGAAAGGTGTAGCCTACACTTTCATTCCAATATGACAGGGGTACGGATGACTGCATATAATAAGTTTACATACCCTGGCAGAATTTGTGAAATATTGTTTTTAAATACAACTGATAACTGAACAACCATCATCAATTTCTTTAAGGTTTGTTTGTTTAACGATAATGCTTTTCTGAAATGCTTGACAGTTTCATTTGAATCACATTAAAATAAAATTAAATGTTTTACCTGGCCTTTCACATTTTCTTTAAAGAATTGTACCCATCTTAAAAAATTCTGCCTAGGTAATCGAACATTGGAGCACAAATGTGTTTTCTCATTTACTAAATAAAAGTGGGGCTGTGAATTTCAAAATAAGACCAAGTAAATAAAAAGCAAGTATTATGTGTTCAAATAAAGTGCTTAACTTCAGAATAATTTTTTGAAAAAACTAAAAAATACAGATAATAATTCATGTTTTGATCATATGGGTAGAAGCAAAATCATGCTTGTAAAGATACATTATACATGGGTAGAAGGGTTTTCCAGAATTTGAGTTAACTTTGGGGGTGCGTATTATACATGGGTGCGCGTTATACACAAGAAACTACAGTAAATATTTTTGTATTCATTATTATGCTTGTTATAATCCTTCATGTGGAGAATCAGCTGTTCTTGGATTAGTTAAGGCGTCAAATAACATATCAGTTATATGCTGAATATACAGTAAATATTTAGCTTTGTAAATATGTATATAGTGTATTATATGTTAGCAAAAAAGTACATTGTACATTGCTTGATAATTTTTGCTAAAAATGCTCACATTTTGCATAAAATGTGCTTAGGATGCTTTAAATACATAATTATGACCTTACTAATATACAAATCTAAATCTGATGTATAATTTTTAAATAATATAATTAAGTCTGTAAAAACCTATATAAAAGCATTTATATGTGTTGATGATACTATATTGTTCAATAAATGGGTCATCTGCACAGACATGTACTTTTTAATTCAGTTTTGTGGACAGTCCATTGGATCAAGCGGTCGTCTCACAACAGAAAGATTGCCGGTTAGAACCCTGTTTCAGGTAAGGCTAAGCTTTAATATTTTAATTGTTTTTTCATGTGTTCATAAACAGAAACACGTGCAGAAATATGTTGTTTCATCCAGATGAAACCCACAAAATGGAACATGAGTAATTATCTAACTATACAAATAGATGCTCAGTTTTTGTGCTCAGACTAGTTCATGCTCAAAATCTGAACTTTGTACTCACTGGGGCTTCAGACCAAAGGGGATGCACAACAGCTCCAGAAAACTCAAGGGAAAAAAATAATGAAATATATGACTAGTCCACCTTTGGGAACACATTTTTTTTTTTTAACGTCGTTCTGTTTCCTTCACCATCTACATCTGCTGGACTTCCCCTTCGTCTGTTCGTTTGGCTTTGTTCTTGTAGATTGATACAGCAAGTGTTTTTGCGTCATCGCTTCCAACTGGAACAACACTTTTGCATAAGAACACATTGAAGCGGAAGGTAGCGTATTGACTGTGTGCTTTACAAACAGACATAAACCCTAAGACTGATGATCAGCTGTAGTGAAATGCAGTGGTACCTCGGCTTACGAGTCGATCGAGAGATGAGCTGTTGTTCGGTTTATTTTTATTTCTTTTGATATTTGTTTTGCTTTGACTTGTGAGGAAAACCTTGAGATAAGAGCGGTGTATGGCGGCAGTGAATTCGACTCACTTCACAACAAGCAGCGGTTTGATAGATGGTGAACAATTTTTCCGAAGAGGCTTCAAGCTGATGACGAGGCTTTGCCATTCCCAGTTGAAGTTTACTGTCAAACGAAACAGCAAACTAAAAGAATTACAAGTTGTATATTGAACACAACTTGCAGAAGTGTGCTTGCGTCATGCTAAGGCACAATGGAAAACCCCATAGACGGGCTCATGAAAGTCGCATCGATTTTACGGTAGTTATAAACCTTTAAACCAGTGAATTTGAACACAAACAGTCTGGCAACACGTATAGATGTGATGAAATAACACGAGCATATATTCTTTAACCTCGAAAAATGACGACTACTACTGCAGCTTACTGAGCTGAGTTGTCTTCTTAATTTATTATGTATTATACTGCCCCCTGGTGGCCAAAGCGTACACAACAGAAGAGGCGCACAATGTGAATGTTTTTTCCACTAATAACGGCGCAAATTCAACTCGTAACTCAAGGCACC